>NW_005201403.1:284133-303799 GCF_000372725.1 Emiliania huxleyi CCMP1516 | reverse complement strand
TCACCGGCAGCCGACGCCGGGGTCGTCGCGCCCGACACCGCAGCAGCCACAGACGCCGACATCACCACGGCTTCCGCAGCCGCGGCGGCCGCCGCCGCCGCTCGCCGCCACTTGCGCACCGTCTGCCGCCTCGACAATGGACTGGAGCCGCGGGGGGCGGGCGACGGCGAGGCGCTCGGTGGTCGGCGAGTGGGCCTGCGGCGAGGGGAGGCCGGGCTTGGTGCAGCGCCGGTGCGGGAGGTGTGGCGGCCTCTCGCCGGGAGGGGGGAGGAGAGCGCGGGTCGAGGTATGGGCGCACCCGCGGCAGAGCATTGAGAGGGCAAGGCGGCTGGCAGCCGTAGAGGAGCAGGGGGAGGGGGGGGGAGGGGGGAGGGGAGGGCAAGATAGCCGCACGACTTGATACTAGCGCGCGCCTGGTCGACGAGAGACAGCAAGCTCTGGCGCGACTCGCGCGCGCCCTGCAGCCCGAGCCGCGCCTTCTCCCACGCGTCGCGCCCACCGCACTCGCCCGAGCCGAAGGCGGCCTTGATGGCCAGCGCGCCTGCGGACGCGCGCACCCCCCTTCACAGCCTCACAGACCCTCGCCTCGCCTCGCACAGCAGCGCGCGCCCAACGTCATCTCGGGCCTTCTCGGGCCATCTCGGGCCATCTCAGGCGCGCGCCCAAGGTCCGCCACGGCGACGCGGTGCCGTCGGCGCCGAGGACGTACGGCTCCGCCAGCCCCTCAGCCTGCCCGCCCGCAAGCGGGTGGGCGGAAGCCGCCGCCGGCCCACCCGCAGCCTCAGGGCGCGAGGAGGGGTGGGTGGGCCGGCGCGGCGGTGGCGCGGACGCGTCGCCGACGCGCCCGCGCTCGCCGTCGAGCGGCCGGGACGCGTCGCGGACGTGTCCGAGCAGCGCGTCGAGCGGCTCGGCGAGGGTAGAGTCGGAGGCGAGCGTGGAGTCCGAGAGGCTGCCGCCGCTGCCGTTGGGGTGCGCCTCGCCGGGCGGGAGGAGTGCGGCCGAGTCGGGGCCGACGAGCTACGAGCCGAAGACGGAGGTGAGCGAGAGGAGCCGAGGGGAGCCGAGGGGAGCCGAGGGGAGCCGAGGGGAGCCGAGGGGAGCCGAGGGGAGCCGAGGGGAGCCGAGGGGAGCCGAGGGGAGCCGAGGTGGAGCCGAGGGGAGCCGAGGGGAGCCGAGGTGGAGCCGAGGTGGAGCCGAGGTGGAGCCGAGAGATGGCCTGCAAATCGAAGACGGAGAGGAGCAGCTCGCGCAGTGGCGGAGGGACGGCGGCGTGCCACACACGCAGCACCTAATCTCGCCATCCTCTCGACGTCCTCTCGACATCTTCTGGGAGAGGCTCTCTCGTGCCACCTCACGCAGCACCTCCCGCACGAGCGCCACCTTGTTACGCGCCTGGCCCTTGAAGCGGAGGGACTCTGTCGCGGCCTCCTGCTGCCTGAAGGGGGGGAGGGGGGGGGGTCAAAAGAGTTGGGTTGTCAGAGCGTTGTGCCGTTCCAGCTCGTGGTGTCTGTGCTCCAGCACATGGTCCAGCACATGGTGTCTGTGTGCGCGTGCTGGGGGCGCGCGACATTGTGTAGTGGGTGTGGGTGGGTGGGGGGGTGGGGTGGGGGGGGGGGGGGCAATGTGCAGTGTAAGGGGGGCGCGGTGCCGGACGGCGAGGCGCAGCATCGAGAGGCGTTGCGACGAGACCACTCGCTTCGGGATCTCAGCCTGGAGCTGCGAGACTGCGTCCCGCACCTTCGCCAGATCACCGCGCAGCCGCGAGATCGCCTCGAGCTCCTTGGCCACCGCAGCGCGCAGCAACGGCGCGCTCAGCTGCCCGCCTAATCTCGGGTCATCTCGCGGTCATCTCGGGTCTCGTCTGCCGCGCGGAGCGAAGGCGCGCGCAGCTCGCCGGCGCCGGTGGCGTCGGGCGGGCTGGAGAGGCGGAGCGAGCCCTCGCCCGCCGCATCGCCCGCCGCATCGCCCGCCGCATCGCCCTCCGCCGCCTCGCCCGCCGCCTCGAGCCAAGCGATCGACACTTGCGCGAGCTTCGCGCGGTGCTGCGCGCTGGCCAGCTCAGCGAGGATCGACTGCTGCTCGCGCCACAGCACCGCCGACTCCTCCGAGATTGCCGCCAGCTCGTCCGCCTCCATGTTGTCGAGCTGCACGTACGCGGCGTGCACCTCGGGGCTCGCGCGAGGCACGTCCTGCCGCCTGCGCCGCGAGGCCGCCGGCGTCAGGGGCGCCAGCGTCAGGGGCGGGAAAGCGCGGTCTCGTGCAGCGTGCTCGCGGCGCCGCGGGAGTGCGAGGGATGCGAGCACAGCTGCAGACGTGTCCTCTCGAGTGCCCGCCACAGCGCACGACACCCACCCTCCGCATCTACTCCTGACGCCTTGCCACCAAGTCGTCGAGGGCGCGCCGCACACCCGCCATCGACACCTATTCACAGCAGGAGGTGTGAAGAGACGCTGTTCACAGCTCGTCGATGAACTCGCACGCCCGCCACCGACACCTCGATCTCGCACCCACCGCCGCCGCCGCGGCCTCCCCCCCTGCCGCCGCCGCCCCTGCCGCCGCCGCTCATCCCTCCGCGCCCGCCGCCCTCTCCGACACCCTCCAAGCCCCTCCGCTCCCCCGGCCCTCCCTGCCCCTCCCCACTGCCAGCCGCGCCTCGCCCCTGCGCAGCGTCGGCCGCCTCCCGCTCCCTCCGGCCATGCCGCCTGCCCGCCCCCTGCGCCGGGCGCGGCTGCGGCGCCGGTGCGGCGCCGGGCGGCGTCATCCCCTGTGAAGGGCAGGGGAGGGGCGTCGGTGGCAGAGACTGCAAGGGGGCTTCGGCTCCCGTGGCGGGTTGGCGCGGGTGTTGGGTGTGGCGGTGCGGCGGGTGTTGTGTGTGTGTGTGTGTGTGTGTGTGTGTGTGTGTGTGTGTGACTGGGTGTGCGAGTCGGAAGGTTCTCGGAAGGTTCGCCTGCGCCAGGTGGACGAGGGTGCCTTGCAGCTCGCGCAGCACCGCAACCTGCTCCTGCAGCGGGTTGTGCTCCCCCTCCTGCCGCTGCGGCACCTGCGGCGGCGTCATCTCGGGTCACCTGGCTGAGCTCGGCTGATACTCGGGTGAGCTCGGGCGATCTCGGCTGACCTCGGCGCGATCTCGGGTGATCTCGGACGATCTCGGGTGATCTCGGACGATCTCGGGTGATCTCGGACGATCTCGGGTGATCTCGGACGATCTCGGGTGATCTCGGACGATCTCGGGTGCTCTCGGACGATCTGCGGCGCCTGCGGCGGCGTCATCTGCTTTGCGCGGTTTGCGTACTTGAGCGTGTTGAGCGTCTCCTCGTACCTGCCCACAGCAGTTAATTAACAGCTAATTAACAGCT
This sequence comes from Emiliania huxleyi CCMP1516, assembly GCF_000372725.1. Lineage (NCBI taxonomy): Eukaryota > Haptophyta > Isochrysidales > Noelaerhabdaceae > Emiliania > Emiliania huxleyi. Next base: position 300,443 of record NW_005201403.1, on the reverse strand, counting down.
AATTAAGAGATAATTAAGTCTCCTCGTACCTGCCCACAGCCAGAGCCGTGAAGAGACGCTGTCCACGGGAGGGCGTTGAGGGTCTCGTCTCACTGGTCCGACGACGGAGAGACAGCGCAGAGCATCGCGGCGACAGACGTGCCCGAGAGCGAGTCCTGACGAGGGAAGACGCTCGCGTGGGGGGGGCGAGCGGCCGCAGCCAGAAGGCGGGGTGCGTTGCAGGACGCTCCTTGAGGAGGCGAGTCAGCTTAATTAACAGTTAATTAACAGCTAATTGAGAGATATTGCAGGAGTTGCTCCTTGAGTAGGCGAGTCAGCTTCGAGTCGCGGTACGGCACGTGCGCGCCTATGCACCGCCCATGCCGTCTCACACCTCTCGATGCGCCGAGTCGTGGGGACGGGTCGTGCGCCGCGCGCGCCTGTGCACAGAAGCACTGTCTGGCCGCTGCTCGGCTGTCTCTAGTCGCAAGAGGACGGCGCGCGCCCTTGCGCGTGCGGTCGGCGAGGGCGTTGATGCAGTTGGCAAGGGAGAGGAGGGAGCGGTTGATGTTGCGCCCCTCCACGAGCCGCTGCCCGCGGTTGTCGGTCTTGTACGCTCTCTCGGAGCCGGCGAGGTCGATCAGCGACAGCTTGGCGAGGCGCCGCTTGGAGCCGCCTCCCTCTCCGTACCGCTGCACGGCCTTGACGGTGACCTGGAGGACGGCGTGCGAGCGGGAGGAGACCTCGTTGCAGTTGGTCGCCTCGGTCGTGCGGTAGACCGAGCCACGCTGCATGTGCTCCATGATCTCGGCGGCCGACCCGACGGCGAGCTCGACGGCGCCCTGGATGTGCGTGCCGTGCTTGGCGTCCTCCCTCACCTCGAGAGAAGAAGGAGAAGATCTGTGAGAGTCAGATGCAGATTTAGGTGCCGTGCCTCGCGTCCTCCCTCACCTCGAGGTCTGCCTGTGAGTCCGGGTTGAGCAGGTCCTTGACCTAAACAATCTCAATTCGAACCTCATTTAAAGAAGATGAAGACTCCGGGCTGAGCAGGCCCTTGACCTTCTCGTTGTAGATCTCGACGTACGAGACGCCGAACTTGTAGTCGAAGTCGTCGTCCCGCAGCGCCGCCGCCATCAACTCCTCCACTGCCTCCGGCATCACGCCCGGCTCCTGCGGTGCGGGAGAGAGAGAGAGAGAGAGAGAGAGAGAGAGAGAGAGGGAGAGAGAGAGAGAGAGAGAGAGAGGGAGAGAGAGAGAGAGAGAGAGAGAGAGAGGGAGAGAGAGAGAGAGAGAGAGAGAGAGAGGTGTGGGAGGTTGGACGAGCGGGAACTTCTTCCTCTCTTCTACTATTGCAGGCCTGCGGCTGGCCGAGCATCGTGTGCGTCTTGCCGGAGCCCGTCGCGCCGTATGCAAAGCAGGCGCCGTTGTAGCCGTCGATCACGGCGGTGACGACGCGCCGCACCAGCCGCGCGTACACCTCGCTCGAGCCGCTCTCTGGGCCGAACGCCGCGTCAAACTGGTACGCGTGGTCGTTGAACTGCTGCAGCCGGAGGTAGTCGCGGCCGCCCATCTTCTCGTCCGGGTCGCGCGCGAAGACCTTGTTGCCCTCTGTGACGGACAGGCAGTCCACCGCGCCTCGGGCCGACTCGGCCGCCGAGAGCGGCCTCACGCGCACGCCGACCATGAGACGGTGGTCGTCTGGCCCGCGAGGCGACGACGCCTCGTCGATCGCAGGCGCCGCACGCACGCCCGGCCGGCTGGCGCTGCTGCGAGGGCGAGTGCGCGGCTTGCTCATCTTCAACGCTGCCCCAAAAGAAGAAAGCCAGCGCCCCTACATGTACATGTAGCCCAACAATTCAGCAGTGCAGCTTCGGGTATTTTCGAGCCGCAATCAATCAAAAAAGAAATGTGCCGATCTGAAACCGACACCGGTGAACGGATGGGCCGTGGGAACACACACATTATGCCCGGCTCCAGCAGCCTGCAGCCCGACCAGAACGCTCGCCTGCGAGAGATCTTCGACGCTCTCGGCGACCAGGCGACCGCGCGCGCTGGCCGTGCCTCTGCCGCCACGCATCTAGGCAATCAGGCTCCACCCGCTCCTGTAGGTGGGAGGCCTGATTGGCATTGACGGGGTTGGGACTGCGCTCCAGCTCTTTGGCCTCGAGCTTCCCCCGGAGGAGGCGGATTCGCTGCCCCGCACAAGCCTTTACCCGATTGCCTCTGACCTCAGCTGCTGCGTTGCAGGTGGCTGACCTCGTGACGGCGATTGCACCCACGCTCCGTGCGCTGCCGCTAGTCGCAGACCCACGACCCTGCAGCTGCTCCTGACTCCCGCCGAATGTTCAGGCAAGCTGCGATTTGAGGAGTTTGTGCACACCATTCTCACACAGCCGACACCGGGCACTTCTAGCGAGGAGGAGATCGCGGCTATCTATGACCTGTTTTCGCAGCAAGGAGTCGTCACGGCTACGTCCGTGCAGGCTGCTATGGAGGCTCTCAGCCAGCCGGTGCCGCCGCAGCGCACCCCCGCTGCACACCATAGCACACACGATAGCGTCTGGGCCTTGGGACAGGTCTCGGCTTTGCTCGCTACCGACATCGTTCGCGAGGCTGACCTCGACGAGGATGGGGTCGTCAGCCGCGACGACTTTAGCCAAGCAGCTTTGCAGTGATCTGTTGGTCAGAGTCGGTGGTTTGGGGTGCCTTCTCGACAGCGGTACCGACAGCGTGCCAGCTACCGCACACGCATATGAAAGTGGAGTGTTTGAGCGTGCCGTTGAACATATGCAAAATATACACAAGAGATTGCACACACCGTGTGTGACACGTGTGAACGAGCGGGGCACACGCCGACACGCGACACGCGCCTCGCGCCCCCCCCCGGCAGCGCGCTGCTGGCGCGCGCACACACCTTCCTCTGGCAGGGACGACCTGGCAAGCCCGCATCGTCGGTGCACCCTCCTTCGCCCTGGCGAGACGTGCAGGCAGCGGGCTGCCAGAGCTGGCAGAGGCAGAGCAGGTGAGACCGCTGGGCGCAGCACGAACGAGAGCCCGCCCAACCTTTCTCTTTTTTCTCTTCGTATTGAGAGGGCCTTTGTTTTTAATCGGATGATCCCTCATCGGATATCAGGACAGAAAGCACCCTAAACGGCACGCCGCCACCACAGCACACAGGCACCCGGGTCAAACAGGAGGTCAGGAGCTGTCAGTGTCACGTGTCAGCTCTCAGTCTCACAGGGTCAGGGAGAGAGACGTACGGCTTTTCAAATACCGTATCAAAGATCTTTTTTGGTGTACCTGTGTGTTAGTGCCAGTGCGCGCCCGTAAAGAGAAAGAAACAAAACAGAGAACGTCTGCGCCTCTCCTCGACACAAGTGCACTGTGGCACACATCCAGCCTGCGCGCACCTGCCCCGGGCCAGCAGAGCACAATATTCACAACACAAGTCCCGGGAAGAGTCGGCCCGCGCCTTGGCAGCGCCGCTCGGACGAAGCATGCCACCGCGCCACACGTTGCAGACCACTCTTCACCCCCCACCCTCACGCCCACAGACGGTCAAGACAGACGACAGCCCCTCCTTCCGACGAGGCACACTCCATGCCAGCCGCGAGGGCCCCACAAGCCTAGTCCTCCTTCTTGTCTGCCGCTGCACTGCCGCCTCCGCCTCGACTCCCCTCTCCTCCCTCTCCTCCCCCGCCCCCGCCCCCGCCCCCACCCCCGCCGCCGCCGCCGCCGCCGCCCTTGCCCAGCTCCTTGCCCAGCTCCTTGCTCAGCTCCTTGCGCAAGCTCGGCCGAGGCGGAGGCGCCTCGAGCATCTGCAAGGCGGCGGCACGCCTCGCGGCGGCGTCGCCCTCGAACTGCTTGCGGTACGCCTTAGAGAAGACCTCGATGTAGTACGAGGAGCCGTTCCAGACGCAGGCGAGGTAGATGCCGAGGAGGTAGGCGAGGTGCAGCCAGTAGTGCGACCAGAGGAGCGGGACCGGCAGCAGCGCGACGCACGTGTAGAGCAGCTGCACCGCGATGAAGATGAGCTTGGTCTTCCAGCGGTCCGCGTCGAACATCTCGCCCGGCCGCATCACGCCGACGGAGCGGAGCACGTCGTGCGTCACGCGGGTGAGGCCGCTGTAGTCGCCGTTGGAGCCGGGGCTGGTGAGCCAGCGTATCGACGTCATCAGTGCAGGGTCATCGTGCAGTGCGCGTGCGAAGAGCGCCTCCGTGACCAGGACGTAGAAGAGCTGCCAGGCGCCATACGAGAGGACGCCGAGCCGCATCGTCGTCCACGCGGAGATGGAGTCCGGCAGCTCGAGCCCGGCGGGCGGGTACCAGCGCGTGCAGAAGAGCAGCAGGGCGGGCAGCGCGTGGATGAAGACCGACGTGATCTTGTCGAGGGAGTGGAAGACGAGCGAGTTGCGCCACGTGATGATGGCGAGGGCGAGCGGTCCCGAGGCGTGCGCGAAGTTGGCAACGACGAGCGGCTGCAGCTGCGGGTAGGCGAGAACCTGCACAAGGCAGGAGACGTTGGCCATGTAGCAGAAGTCGATGAGAAAGTAGTGCCAGCGCAGGCGGGAGTAGATCCACAGCCGCAGCCCCAGCAGCGGCAGGATGAAGCCGACGTACCACCACGCAAAGCTCCGCGGCCGGACCAGGATGGCAAACTCGATCGCCGCGACTCCGACGACGCCGAGCATGAACGAAACCTTGTCGCGCAGCCGGACGATCGGCGGCTCATCCATCCGCGCCCGGATGTGGTCGCGGATCTTCCGGTCCTGGTCGCCCGTCATCTGCTTCCGTATCCTCCTGCGGAACGCCTCCTCTTGCTTTTTGACGACAGAGGGCAGACGCGCGCGCCTCGTGACGAGCTCACGAAGCGCCTCTCGCCGCGCGCGCATGGCGCGCAGGCTGCCCGTCACGTAGGCGGGGTTGCTCTCGCGAGCGACCATCAGATGCTCGCCCGTGAGCACGACTGTCGTCGCCTGTCCTTTCTCGACTGTCTGTTGTGCGGTCTTGGGACCGCGCGGTTTGCAGCGCGCTGCTAGCAACAGGGTTCCGGCTCCTACCCAGATAGGGGGTCTGTGTCCACGGTTAGACCCTATGCAATAGGTAGGTAGGTCCGGTTTTGACCGCCCCAGAGGGCCCCGCAATAGGTAGGTAGGTGGCGACCGATCTTGTAGGCGGGAGGGTCCGTGCCCTCGACTCTGTCGAGGGAAGAGAGTGCCGTTTTGGAGCCGTCCAATGCCTCGAGAGCCCAGTAGGCCATGCTCTGGCGGGCTCGCGAGCGGCGCGCACCGCGGTACAAGCCGGCGATGGGTCCGCGTGCAGGTCGGCGATGAGCAGTGCGCGCTTGAGTGTAGCTGCGGAGCTGGCCATAACGGCGAGCAGTGCTGCGGCGAGGTGCATGTTGAGGTTCCCCTCACCCTCACCAGGTGCGCGCAAACGGTAGCCGCGCTCACCGTGTGGGGCGAGTAGACGTGCTCACTGCGACGGATCGAGAGCTCGTCGGTGTCCTCCGAGCACGAGTTTGGCTTTTGTATTCCCACACGAAGCGGGAGCTGCGGGGGGGCGTGTGGCATCGGCCAAAAAATAAATAAATAAGTGAGGACATATCGGATATGTGCGAGATAGCGCGAGGGCCGTTTCGCAGGGACGTGCGCTGTCCACCATCCTCAGCGTCTGCTTCCTCCACGAGATCTGCCACTGCGTCCTGGGGGGGCTCTGTTTAGCTCCTTTTGAAGAGATCCTGGCTCTCTCCTCTTGAGACAAGACCCTATTGCTATCACTCTCCGGTAGCGGGGTGGGCTACCAGAGCTTTAAAGGAGATGGTAATGCGCTCAATGAAACTGTTGAGCGCCTCCTTCTCTGCCGACCACCCTCAATACACAATACCCCGACTCTCCTCACATATTCCTTCAAACCCTCCCCCCACCTGCCCTCCACCCCCACCCCCCACCCCTCACCCTCACCCTCACCCCCACCCCCAGGACAACCCGACCACGCGCCTCATCGGTTTCGACATCTGCCAGAACGACGAGCCCTCGCGCGGCGCCGTCGCCGCCTACTCCGGACCAAAGGGCCTCCTCAAGGCGCAGATGAAGGGAGCGAGCGTCTTCGACGGCGTCAGCAAGTCGCTCATCTACTCGCCCGAGGGCGACCTCTCGTGCGCGCCGGCGGCTGGCTCCGGGGCTCGCCCGCGCACCGCGACAAGGAGGGCAAACCCACGGGGCGAGTGGACTGCTTCAAGGCCGTCGGCACCTTCTTTGGCGACCCTGAAGCCTGCAAAAAGGAGCTCACCGCGCACCTCAGGAAGAACTAAGCTCGCGCCGCTCGACGTCATCGACACGATCGTCGACACTGACTGCGTCACGAACACCTCGCAACTCCGCCTCAACCTCGTCCAACGGATTGCCTGCGCAAAGACCAGGTACATTGCCGGCATCACGCCGCCCAATCTCGCGTGCGAGGCTCTCAAGTTTGCGCACAACCGCATCCGCAAGTCCTTTGAGGGCATTGCTCGCGCCGACGCCTCGCCCCAGGCGCTCCGCGACCTCGCGTGGCTCCAGGCGCAGCTGCCGACCGAGATGGGCGGGTGCAACATCGACACCGCCTTCTCGCGAGCCGACAGCGACTTCTCCATGTCGCCCCTCAAGAACTGGCGCACCCTCGTCGTCCACCCGCCATCGCCGCAGCTATCGCCACCTATGAGTCCGCCCTCTCGGACTGGAAGGAGGTGTGCGAGAAGCGCGCCGCCCGCGACAAAAACAAGTACCACACCGTCCGCGGCGGCTACCTGACTGAGTTCTACCCCAAGAGCGTCCCGCTCCCCGAGCCCGAGTCCCTCCAGCTACCGACGCGATTCTCAATGGCACTTACAAATCCACGTACCCGCGGCCGCGGGCGCTCGCTGCCATCAAGAATCACAAGGACTGGTTCGCGCACCAGGAGCTCGTCAAGGCGCGGGATGTGCACGTCAAGAACAACCCGTCCCTCGGAGACAGCGCCGTCAGCAACCGCGAAGCCATGCGCCTCATCTCCGCCTCAACGCCTTTCGCCGGCAAGGCCTTCGATGTCCGTGTCGACGGTACGTACGCCACCGCCCTCTCCTCCGACACCCTCCAGGACGAGCTCCAGCGGAAGCTTGGCCTTTGGCTCTCCGCGGCACTTCCCACCCTTCGGGTCGCGCTCTCGAGCGGGGCATGCCAGTCGATTTCTTCGGCGACTACCTTTACAATAAGGCCCACCACCGGCGGCCCCACGACGGCGTCCTCGCCGCCTGGGCGGACGCGATGCGCGCCCCGGCCAACGCGCCGGTCGTGCACGGTGACAAGGAGAAACCAGAGCTCACCCGGCAGTACAACGAGGGGTACAAGGTCGACCTCGCAGAACCCCACGCTGGCCCGGGAGGATGCGATGAGGTGAATGAAGTCAAGCTCTGGACGCCCCTCCTCAAGACCTCCTCGACGGGCGTTGGCAACGCCTCGAGTGGCGGCACGCCCCCCTCCGTTGGCCACTCCTACGCCTTCGGCAACACTGAAGAGAAGGCCCGCCGCCTAAACAAGGCGCGCGGGCAGCCCGGCCAACCCTTCTCCCACAAGACCGGCCACGGCTACGTCAAGGCGCATCGCGATTTCTACCACGACGCGATCTTTGTCAAGCGCAACAACTTCAACCTGCTGCTCCACGAGACGTTCGGCGGCGGCTTCTCGCCCACCGCCGTTTTCAAGCTGCGCCGCCTCGCGCGCAAAGTCGCGCGCGGCAGCGTCGACCGCACGGCCTACTCGCCCAAGTACTCGCTCTCTTTTATGTCCCACCATGCAGAGCGCATCTCTCTCTCTGTTGTGCGAGGCGTGAACCGCGCCATTCGCTCTCACCTGGCAACCCTGTCTGCACGTCTCGCGCGCGCGTGAACAGGGCTCCAGGCCCCAAATGATGTGTGAGTGTTAGAGTTGTTTGGTATTGCTAAAAATCTCTCTCTCCGGACAGAACGACTTGCTCTACAAAGCTGGCGCGCGACGTAGGATCCTACATCGAGCTGGAGGACCCCTCATTTGGTCTGAGGGAAGTCCGAGCGAGGGGAAACCCCCGCCCCAAAGTCGGCGGTTTTGAGCATTTGAGGCCGCGTACAGCTGTCCGGTCCACGCGCCTTTTCTAACGAGGGCGGTGGAGGGGTTCCGCATCGCGGCCTCCTGCGCCTTTTTGGTACTTGTGTAGGCGATAGACTGTACAGGCCACAGACAGGAAAGCCGACGGGGGAACCTCATAGAACGCTTGGGCATGTACTCTCGTCCTCGTTCTACGCGGTCCTTCTTCCGCTCCTCTAGCTGCTCTCGCTGTTGTGCCCTCCCCCGCGCCGGAGGCGCCCGCTCGAGGGCGCCCGCGTCACCCCGCACAAATGCTCTGACTCTCTCTCTCTTCTCTCCGGCTCCCGCCCGGCTTCGTTGGAGGACGCCATGCTCCCCGCTGCATGGACGCAATTTTTTTTTCACCCCCACAGCGGCGAGGCGCAGGATTGGGCGGAGGGCGCCGCTCATCCCGGAAGAAAAATAAGACGGATATCCTGCAGAAATTATTTTTCAGCACAGCGGCTAGTGCGACCCCCCAGAGCAACCGAGGTTCTCGAGGTGGATATCCTTTGGCCGCGTTGGGTAGCGAGGATTGGTGTGACGCGATCCACGCAGGCGTGTTGGCCGACCGTCAGTGCACGGAGTTGCCCCTTCTCCGACTGCCCCGGCTAGTTCCCGAGGTCGTCGGGTGTGACCCCTGCGTCCCCCGAGACCTAGCGCGGGTGGGTTGGAGGGGGCTCGCTGCAAGGAAGGGCGGTGTAAGAAGCCGATCCCCGTAGTCCGCCCCACTCCTCCCCATCGGGCCGCATAAGGTTATCATAAGCGGCCGCGCCTCGCAGATTCTGCCGCCTCTACTCGCCGAAAAAAAATCATATGAAACAAGAAGGGAACACACACATGACGCCGCACACACACACGCACCCCGCACCGCACCCCTCTCCCCGCGCCCTAAGCCCTTTCCGAGTTGTGGAAAGATAAGAAAAAGAAACATTTACCGCTGCCGCACAGCGGCTAGTGCGACCACCCACGGTGAGCTTCTCCGAGAGCTCATGAGCTCTTGGTACACGCCCTCGTCGACTGACCCTCACCGAATATCAACATCGCACCCCGGCCTTTTGACCGCGATCTCACCGCCGCTGTCTCGTTGCCCTCCCGGCGGCTGGCGCAGGCGCCTCGACCAACGATCATGCCCGCCACCACCGACCAGCTCCTCGTCTTCAGCGACGCGAGCGAGAGCGAGAACGACGGGTGGGAGCCTCCCGCGGCCCGCAAGAAGCCCGCGCCGGCCCGCAAGAGCGCTCCCGGCAAGAGCGCAATCGCCAAGTCCGCCAAGACGAGCGGCGTGCGTCGGCCACAGCGGCGTGTGGCGGTGGCCGCGAGTGCGTCGAGCGACGAGGAGGACTCGGCCTCGCAGGACTCGGTCGCGAGCGGTGACACCGGCGCCCTGCCGCCCCGCCGCCCCTCACCTCCCAAGGCACAGCGCCACTCCATTCCTGACGCGCGCCCTCGCCCGCGGCGTGCGCAGACGGCGGGGTCGACGCCGCGTTCCAGGTCCTCATGCGCAAGCTCGAGTCGCAGCAGAAGAAGGAGGGGGAGAAGGCGCGGCGCAAGGCCGACGCCGAGTTTGAAGCGATCCGCGCGGCCAAGTACGACGAGGCGGATGCAGATATCCGCGAGTTGAAGGGTGATCGCCGCGCCCGCGGCCCCACGCGCGCCACGCGCCACTCACCCGTGCATGAGCCACCTGCCCACAGATGAGTTTGCTGCGAAGGCGAGCCGTGTGAGGAGCGTGCTCAAGCAGTGCCAAAAGGAGATCGAGAGGGCCAACGAGCTGGAGGAGAAGAGCATCCGCGAATATCGAAACCAGGCGGCGCACACGCTCAAGGAGTTCGAGGGGCATCTGCGCGTGATCGAAGAAAAGAAGGCGAGCGTCACAAACCTGATCAACACGGTGTGCACCAATCACAAGAAGAAGGTGGAGACGACGGTGGTGCGCGCAACGAGGAGCATCACCGCGGCGCGCAAGTTGCGCTTGGACGATCGTCTCGCTCCCGTTCGTTCGGTCCTTGCGAATGTTGTCAAGAACCTCACTCAGGACCTGGCGAAGCTGTCTTGAGCCGCACGAGACACGCCCGAGGGCAGCGCGCCTCGTGCTGCCTCCAAATGTGCACCGGACTCTGAGACGGGACGGAGAGAGTGCGCGCGAAGTGGCTTCTCGGACTCGCGCCACCCCAGAGACTGAGTACGGCGCCCCATTGCGCCACGAAGAGCTGCTCCGAGCAGTCTGCGGAGATGACTCTCTCGTGTCGATTTGTATCCGAAGCTTGAAGAGCGCCACTGTCCGCGCCGGCTTGTTTGCGACACGCTTGGAGCGCGGCGCTCCATCCTCTCCTGCGATCTGCGCGGCGGGGTGGACCGGTGTTTTGGCGCTTTTGCGTTTTGCATGGAGCCCATGGTTTTGGCGCTTTTGCTCATGTCCCACCCACGCCAAGGAAAGCGGAGTGATTACACAAGAGGAGCAGCGCCGAAATGGATCACGGCACGATCTTTATACACACAGCACGGCACATCAGCTTGAGTATTGCGAGCTATCCCGCGCTGAGCTGCGCTTGCTTCGTTAGGCGACTCAGCCCGCTGACCCGGGTCTGATCTCTGATGTCCCCCGACACACACCCGCCCCCTGTGCCCTGCGCCGTCAGCGACCACCGGGGAGCGGCAACACTACGCTGCATCTAAATCTCACAAGGATTCGTAGAGACCATGCCAGGCGCGGTCGCGTGACGCACCCAAGGCGGTTGCCGCTCGAGGTCGAGCCACTCACTCGAGACTGAGCTGACTCGCGACTCGTGAGCCAACCCGGGTGCCGGCGAGCATCCCTCGCTTGATATGCCGCCATTGGACAAGCTCTCTTCAGCGGGCCCGGGGATTGCGCAGCACAGAGGCGTTTCGGAGACATCGAGGTCCAACACAGCCACCTGCGTCACCGTTGGTGCCGCGTCCGCTCCACGCAAACGAACCTTTCTCCCCGTCGCAATATCCGGGCCCTTGAGAGCACGGGTGGGCGCCAATGGGCGCGCGGCATGCGAAGCGTGGCACGCCAATGGGCGCGCGGCGTGCGAAGCGTGGCACGTGGGCCCTTCTCGAAGCCGCTCGCCCGCCTCTGCTTTGGGTTGTCTGTTGACAAGCGAATGCACAGAACGGGTCAAAGAAAAGTAATACCATCACAATGAGTACCACATCACGTACGCGCGCTTCGTCGCCACGCGCACCTTCCTTGCCGGCTGGGCCGCCTTCATGGACTTCACCCGCCTCTCAGGCCACGAGACGGAGGCACTTGCCGCCGGCCTCGCCTCCTTCAAGAACAGCGAGGTCAAGGCGTGCTTTGTGCCGATTGCGCTCGAGTGGACCATGGCGCTCGTGCAGCCCCTCAAGCAGGCTGGCCGCCGGTCCAACCAGCAGGACGCCGAGCTCGCCGCGACCGTCGAGCGGGTCTGCCGGACGATGCTCGCCTGAAGCGCGCGGACGCGTGACGGGAGAGCATCTCCCAGCTCACAGCGAGTTCCACACTGAAGACGGCTCCGGCGGCACTCATGTGTGCACGTCTTTGAGCATCGCATGTTGTCACATTGCAGTGGACCCCCCCCCCCCCCACACACACCGTTTTGTTTTTTTCCGCGTCGCCATCCGCGCGGGCTTTTCGCTTTAACCTCTATGGACTATGGATCCGTGCGGCGGGTCGCAGGCCCTCGGGATGTAGGTGGGAGCACCAAAAAGGCCTCCGTCTCGACGAGCACCCAGCCGCCGCAAGGGAGGGCTGGCTGCTAAGACTTGCCACTTGCTTGGGGGGAGGAGGAGGAGGAGGAGGATGTTAGGGGAGGGAGGGAGGGAGAGAGGGGTGGGGGGAGTGGAGAGAGAGGAGAGAGAGGAGAGTGGAGGAGAGGAAGAGAAAGAAGAAGAAAGGGCCAAAAAAGAAATCCCCCGGCCGGCGCGGCAGCGCTCACGCTCCCCGACTCTCTCTCCGCAAGCTGCTGTCTGCCAGCTGCCCCGCGTTTACTTATCTTTATGAGCAAGCTCGAGGTGGCGGCGAAAGACGGCATCGTGAGAATCCCAAAGTCTGTGTTCGAGTCGGCGCCGGCTGAGGTATCGTCGAGCAGCGACGTTGTGGCAAAGGTGCGGCGGCTCGATGGAACAGTCGATGAGCTCAAGCGTGTGACGCCGGACAACCCCAACTTTCAGCCGCGCAAGCCGACGCCCGGCAAAGTCAAGGCCGTCAACAAGGACGAGGCGCTCATTGCCTTCTACACGCGCAAGGTGCGCGCGCACCGTCTCTTACTTTTGCCACGCGAAGCCCGTACCCTCCTTCCCCAGCCGCAGGGCATGCCGCTTCCTGACGAGCTCAAGGCGAAGGCCGAGGCGCTGAGGGAAGAGGAGGATGCGGAGGCGAGGCGGGTCGCCGAGCGTGCGAAGCGGTTCGGGATCACGCCGGCTGCAAAGCCGGCCGCGGCGCAAAAGGGCAAGCGGGGGCAGCCTGCGCAGGAGAGCGCCGGCGCGTCGCTGACGGAGGAGGAGCGGGCTGCGCGCGAGAAGCGCGCGAAGAGGTTTGGCGCCTCTGTTGGCGGCTCGGTGGGCGGCGGGGGCGGTGCGGCGGGGGCGTGCGCCCCAAGGAAGGAGCGGCCAAAGGGCGGGGTGAAGGTGCTGAGCGGGGTGGAGGGTGCGATGGCGGCGGCGGCGCCGGTTGGGTGAGAAGGGCGGTGGAGAGGCAGAGAGAGGGAGAGGGGCGGCGGGAGAGGGAGCGAGGGAGGGACAGCACCGCCCGGCCGGAAATCGGCGCGAGACGGCGTGAGCACAGCAGCACACGCGGCGTTCAGGGGTGAGGATTTGAGAGCCCTGGTGTGCCTGTGTGTGTGCGTCCTGCACCGCACGCGCTAGCGTGCGGATATTAACACGCCAATATGCTCGTTAATCTTCCGAGTGAATCTTCCGAATAACGAAAACTTGTAACACCGCGCGCGCCAGCCAGCGAGAGCGTGGTTCACTCGTCCTTCCTCTTCTCCGCTGCGGCCGCTGCCGCGCGGGCCGAGCCGAGCCAGAAGGCGACGAGCGAGGCGTACACGAGGGCGGCGCCGGAGGCGACCCCTCGCAAGCCGGCGGCGCGGAAGAGGCCGACGCCGGCCGCAGGCGACACCATGCCGGCGAGGGCAAATGCGGCGTGTTCTGCGCCGACCAGTGTGCCCTTGAGGCGGGGAGGGACGGCGGCGGTCGAGAGGGCGGTGAGGGTGGTTGCGAGCGGGAACTGCGCCAGTGAGAGCGCGAGCGAGAGGCCAAGGAAAGGGAGGGCGCCCAGCTGCGGCGCAGAGGCATCTGGCGCGTATGCAGCGGCGAGGGCGGCGTAGCCGGCGACCATAGCGGCGAGGCAGCAGCCGACAGTGCGGCGTGCGCCTCCGAGGGCAGAGGAGAGGTGTCCGAGGGCGAGGCCGACGAGGGCGTTCCCGAAGAAGGCTGCCGACATGACGGCTCCTGTCCGCGGGGGCGGGAGTCGGCATTCTCGCCTCAGAGGCGGACGGGTGTCTCTTGCTGCGGGCGGGCATCGAGCTCCGCTAGTCTCCGCTAGTCTCGGCTCGGCTCGGCTCCTCTCGGCTCGTCTCGGCTCGTCTCGGCTCCTCTCGACTCCTCTCGAGTCGTCTCAGCTCCTCTCGGCTCCTCTCGGCTCCTCTCGGCTACTCTCGGCTCGTCTCGGCTCGTCTCGGCTCGTCTCGGCTCGTCTCGGCTACTCTCGGCTACTCTCGGCTACTCTCGGCTACTCTCGGCTCGTCTCGGCTCGTCTCGGCTCCCTCGGCACCGAGCCCGGCCTGGTCGAACGAGAAGAGCTCCTTGAGCACGATTGGCCGCGCGGCGCCGACCGCCGAATTGGCGACGCCGCTGGCGAGCTTGGTCAGCAGCAGCGGCCACACAGCAGGCAGGATCTGCCCCATGCGCGAGAACCAAGAGCCCGCAGGAGGCGCGTCCTTCTTTCCCTGGTCGCTGCCCGCGCCGTCGCCCGCCTCCTCCGCCTCCTCCTTGTCGACGGCGGCGGGCAGCAGGAGCACTAGCAACGCCGCCAGCAGCGAGCCCGCCACCGCAAGCGGCGCGGCCACCTCGTTGCCGATCCTGCCACCCACCGCGGGCCCGACCACGCCGCCGAGAGTGTAGGCGGTGGTCAGGCGGCCAAGCGCGCCCGCTCGTGCCGGCCCGGCCGGCGTCAGCTTGGCGGCGGCGGTCTGTGCGCACAGGAAGCCCGCCATGAAGAGCGTGGGCACCTTGGACGCGTAGAGCCCGGCCATGCTGCTCGCCTGCCAGAGCAGCCCGTAGGACGCAGCGCACGCGACAAAGTTGAGGGCAAACAAGGCGCGCAGCCCAATCACGTCGGCGCTGTAGCCGACCAGAAACGAGCCGACGGTCTGCACACAGTTGAAGAAGGTGCGAAGGCTCGCGTACTCGGCAGCGGCGTCGGCGTTGGCCTCGGACAGCTGAGCGACCAGGAACGGCTCGATCGGCGACTGGAGCTGGTAGCAGAGGGCGTACACCACAACAAGGGCGTACACGATGTGGAGCGGCTGCTGGCTCGCAGTCGGCATGGCAGGGAAACGAGTTGGAGCTGAGGAAAAAGAATTTTGCCGCAGGAAAAAGAATTTAATTACCGCGCGCAATTCTTAATCGGCTGTCAGACGCCATTCACAGAAAGACGAAACAAAAACGATGGTGAGAGACGCCAACCGACGACCGACGACGACCGACGCGACGACGACGACCGACGCGACCGGGGCAGTCGGAGAAGGGGCAACTCCGTGCACTGACGGTCGGCCGCCAGCAAACACGCCTGCGTGGATCGCGTCACACCAACCCTCGCTACCCAACGCGGCCAAAGGGTATCCACCTCGAGAACCTCGAGAGCTTTTTTAAGAATTCTTACCGCCTTTTGTGGTGCTAGTCCGTGCCAGTCTGCTGTGCGAGGGGCTTGTATTGTAGAATTCAACAAAACAACTCTCTCGCACAGCACACAGGTTCAACACAGGTACCAAAAGAGGCACAGGCCGGCGACGGACCTTTAGGCTTAGAAGGCGCCGTCGTCCTCATAAACAAAGGTGGGCACGACCGGGGGGACAGTCGAATCCGCGAGCACCGTAGTGCTCGCCGAAAAGACCATCATCCCCATCATCCCAACCCCCCCCCGGCGACCCCCTCGCCGCTTGCCCCACCAGCCAGCGGGCACTGCGCGACCCACCCCCGCGCCCTCGACCGCGCCCCCCGCCAGGAGCATACCGCATCACCTCCGCCCGCGCCTCGTCGAAGAGCAGAATCTCTCCCGCCTTCACCGCCTCCTTCCACCCCTCCACGTACCTGCCTTCGTTTTCTGCAAGCACATGCTTTGATGGCCGTGCATTCTTACCGTCTCTCACGGCTAGCCCGAAAGAATTCTTGCCGCCCGACTCAAAGCGCCGACAAGATCCGACAACCATTGGCTCAGATTGGCTGCCTTCCTCGCCTCTCAGCGCGAATGGAGGCGGACGATAACACCCCGCCCGACAGGGAGGACAGCACTCAGGACGACGGCCTCCTCGACGTCGGGCAGACGCTCGGGCACTTCGAAGCGTGGCTCGCCAAGCGGCGCCGCCTCTGCGAGGGGGCGCTGGCCAAAGCCGACGAGTTTGCGGCGGCCGCGGCGCGCCAGGTTGCCTCCCTGCCGCAGGCCGCGCAGGCCGAGTCCTCGGGCTGGGTGCTGCAGGCGCTGTGGCCATCTGGCGAGCGCGTCGTCCCACTCTTTGTCGGCGTCGCGGCCACCGCCGGCCGCGGACCGGCCTCGGCGCTCGCCATCCCCCACCCGTGCGTCTCGTCGGTGCACCTGTCCGTGTGTGTGGAGAGCGTCTCGCCCTCGCTGCGCGTCACGATCCGGGATGGCTCCGCCGCCGGCCACTCCTCCAACGGAGTCTACCTCGGCGGCAAGCGAGTGGTGGGCGAGCTGCGGCTGGGCGCGGAGGAGGTTGGCGCCCGGTGGGGAGACGAGGCGGCCGAGGAGGCGGGCGACATCACCCTCAACATGCGCACCCGCGACCAGCTCGCCGCAAAGTACGGCGGAGCGGTGCCGCGGCTTCGGCTGCGGCGGGTGCGCGGCTCGCTCGAGGCTTCGCTGAGCGCGATTGCGAGCCAGGCGCGTGCGAGGGCGGAGGAGCGGCTCGCAGCCGTCGACGCGGAGGCGGAGCGGGAGTGGGCGGAGCGGAGGCGGGAGGAGGGGGA
>NW_005201403.1:279226-284033 GCF_000372725.1 Emiliania huxleyi CCMP1516 | reverse complement strand
AGCAAGATGCAGGCTTGCCGTACCTCAGGAGAGCGTCGACACGTTTACAGGCCCCCCCCTCTTAGCCCCCCCCCCCCCCCCCTCCCAGGACAACTACGAGCCCGAGAGGGGCGGCCACCCTTACGGGCCCTTTGGCATGGTGCCTCCCGTCTTCGTCGTGCCCGTGCCGCGCCGCGTCTCGTGGGCCTCGCCAAAGGTGCTCAAGGTCTCGGCAGGCGAGCTACACTCGCTGCTCCTCTGCGAGGACGGTCACGTCTACGCCTTTGGCAACGCGCACGAAGGCCGGCTCGGGCTCGGGCCGTCCAGCCCGCCGAAGCACATGACGGAGCCGGCCCGCCTCGAGCTGGGCGCCCTCGCGGGCGTTCGCGTCGTCGACATCTCTGCGGGCTCCGACCACTCTCTCGCAGTGCGCGCCGACGGCCGCGTCGCCGCGTGGGGCTCGCGTCACGCCATCCTCGGCGGGGCCCCTCCCCCGCGCCCGGCGGAGAGCACCGGCCTTCCGGCGCTCGTCGACGAGACGCCGGAGCTCATCCACCTTGCCTCGGCTGGCAACAAGCACTCGCTCCTCGTCGGCCGCGATGGCGGCGTGTACTCGTTCGGCCACGGCTACGGCGGCTGCCTCGGCCACGGCGCCGACGAGAGTGACAAGTTCGCGCCCACCAAGATCGAGGCGCTCTCGGGCGTGGCCGTGCGCGTGGTTGCGGCGGGCGAGACCCACTCGCTCGTGATGGACGGCGACGGCCACGTGTACGAGTGGGGCTACGAGGACACGAACTCGATCGATTGGTCTGACGAAGAGGATGTGGAAGAGACGCCGCTTCACGTGCGAGGCGAGCCGGTGCTCCTCAGCGAGCGCTCGCACAAGTTCTACGACTCGTTTGGCCGTCGCTCTGATCCCGGCGCGGACGGGGACGAGAAGAAAAAGCCCGTCTTCAACGAACCTGACCTCTGCGCGAGTGCCATCGCCGCCGGTTGGGGCATGACCGCCGTCCGCTCCGCCACCGGCCTCGGCTCGAGCGGCGGCGGCTGGACCGACTGTGGCGTCGGCTTCGAGTCGTCCGCCTGGCCAGGGGACGAAGAGGCGACCATGGTGGCGGCCGTCAAGGAGGAGGACGAGGAGGAGCATGAGCCGCAACAGGCGGGCTGCGTGATATCGTGAACGGCGAGGCGCGCGCAAATCGCACGCAAGGCATTGTGATCGAACTGCACTCGTCGCTTCGTGTTGTGAGCGCCCCTTCTTCCTCGCGCAGCAAAGGAAGCAAGGGTCGGGGGTCGGGGAAGTATGTCGAGGCTTCCACGGAACGTCGCGCCAGTGGGGCGCGGGAGGCGCCCCACGATGTCACGCTTATGACGACGGTGTCTGGTGTCTGACTCGCGCTATCTGGATCAGTGAGGAAGACTGCACTTCACAGAAAAGACTCCACTCGACAGCGGCAGTGCCCGCGCGAGTGTCGGCGCTGCTAACAGCTGACACGCAGGTCGCAGGCCAGCAAACTTGAAACTACGGCTATGGCGGCGGATCGGCGCGCGTGCCGTGGCGCGAAGGGGGCTCAGAGCCGTAGCTACTCGTGCACTTCACGCGCGGCACCGCCTCGCCGGTCACGTGGCGTTCGTCGGGAACCCCCGCCGCAAAAAAAAAGCCAAGATGGGCGTAGGAAAGGCGGGAGAAGCCGCGGGCTGTCGGCGAGTTTGCGGGCCGGCGCACGCGCTGCGCGTGGGCTGCGCATGGGCGGGTGGACCGCCCGGCCGCGTCGGTGAGCGCCGGACGCGAGGGTCGGTCAAAACCTAGCTAGCGATCTGCCTGCGTTGGAGCTCACCGGGCGGCTGGATCTCACACGCATAAGATAGGCTTAGCGGCCATGGCATAGGTCAGGCTGTGTGTCCGTCCGCTGTTGACCCAGGGATGGCCTAGGAGCCCTGCACGGACCGTGTTTATGCTATATAACACCAAGGGAGCGACCGCGTGGGGAATGGTGGCGAGCCGCGCATGATGGCCATCGGCCGACAACGTGTGCCGGTGTACGCGTGTCGCTAACACTCAGGGCCCATGTTGCATGACCTGTGGGGCAAGGGGGGGCGACCCTCTCGCATCTCCACGCCCGGGACACGGCTCACGGGCAGGAGAGCCCCACGGCATTCAAAGCGCAAGGCCCAGTGCCGCGGGTGAGCAGACCTGCACCCCACTCCCTCCCTCCCAGAGACACAACCCGCACACAACCCCACAGCGTGGAGGCGACGACTACCGACTACGTGTTCAGACACCGCGCCACGCACGACGCACGCACAGGCGGCGAGAGGCGGCGTTCGAGGGCGGCGAGGAGGAGCTTGGCATCAGACGCCGTTCACACCACCAAGTCCAAGACGTGAACGGACGGGAGGGGAGATCTGGATCAGTGGGCAACCAACTTAGAGCACCCAGCCGCATCTTCCGCGAAAGGAGTTGATGCACAGTCACCAGGCAGCACAGAACAAGGCTCGCCAGGTGAGGTGTGAACCTCTCATAGACCAGCGCAAAGCGCCATAGGACGTATTTTCTTGTCAATAACAAGGTCTGTGAAAGAGACAGTGGATCACTGTTCCCCAAAAGAAAGAAAACAGGCACTTCAAGGGAGGCATGGGAGGACGGCACGCCACCACCAAATAGGGATTTTAAGGAGGGGAGTGTGGTGCTAGCCGTCGCCCACCCTCGGGCGTCGATAAATGATTGAAATAAAACGAGAGACGCCAAGCGAGGGGTGGAGGACTTCTACAGGTTCCCGCGCGACGAGTTTTCATTTCTTCCGGCCGAGAGAGGCATGCGCGCCTTTCCTGAGGCCCCTCCACCATCACTACTCGCTGCCTACTCGCTGCCTCGAGGGAGGAGGGGAAGAGGTCAGGCAGCTCTCACTTCGGTGATGAGCGCTTGGCGCGAGGCCCCTCCCCGAAAGGCAAGTATTAGACCCACGAAACCGAGACCCCTCCCCACTGCCCCGACCCCCCCACCCCCTTGCTCCCCTCCCCCCCTCGGGAGGGCTGAAGAGAGGCGCCCGTGGGGACCCCGCAATTCCCTTCCCCCCTCGGAGGGGGCCGGACGGAGGCGTACCCCGAGGGCCCCGCTCTTTCCTTCGCATAGCGGCCACTCTTCGGATCGCTGGTCGAGCGACCCGGGGGATGCCCCGCGCGCCTGACCCAGGCGCGAAAACGAATCTGCGAGGCGCGGCCGCTCAAGCGGCCCGATGGGGAGGAGCGGGGCGGACTACTGGGATCGGCTTCTTACACAGCCCCCTTATCCCCGCAGCGAGTCCCCTCCAACCCACCCGCGCTAGGTCTCGGGTTTGACGCATGGGGTCACTCCCGCGAAACTCGGGAAATAGCCGGGGCAGTCGGAGAAGGGGCAACTCCGTGCACTGACGGTCGGCCGCCAGCAAACACGCCTGCGTGGATCGCGTCACACCAACCCTCGCTACCCAACGCGGCCAAAGGGTATCCACCTCGAGAACCTCGAGAGCTTTTTTAAGAATTCTTACCGCCTTTTGTGGTGCTAGTCCGTGCCAGTCTGCTGTGCGAGGGGCTTGTATTGTAGAATTCAACAAAACAACTCTCTCGCACAGCACACAGGTTCAACACAGGTACCAAAAGAGGCACAGGCCGGCGACGGACCTTTAGGCTTAGAAGGCGCCGTCGTCCTCATAAACAAAGGTGGGCACGACCGGGGGGACAGTCGAATCCGCGAGCACCGTAGTGCTCGCCGAAAAGACCATCATCCCCATCATCCCAACCCCCCCCCGGCGACCCCCTCGCCGCTTGCCCCACCAGCCAGCGGGCACTGCGCGACCCACCCCCGCGCCCTCGACCGCGCCCCCCGCCAGGAGCATACCGCATCACCTCCGCCCGCGCCTCGTCGAAGAGCAGAATCTCTCCCGCCTTCACCGCCTCCTTCCACCCCTCCACGTACCTGCCTTCGTTTTCTGCAAGCACATGCTTTGATGGCCGTGCATTCTTACCGTCTCTCACGGCTAGCCCGAAAGAATTCTTGCCGCCCGACTCAAAGCGCCGACAAGATCCGACAACCATTGGCTCAGATTGGCTGCCTTCCTCGCCTCTCAGCGCGAATGGAGGCGGACGATAACACCCCGCCCGACAGGGAGGACAGCACTCAGGACGACGGCCTCCTCGACGTCGGGCAGACGCTCGGGCACTTCGAAGCGTGGCTCGCCAAGCGGCGCCGCCTCTGCGAGGGGGCGCTGGCCAAAGCCGACGAGTTTGCGGCGGCCGCGGCGCGCCAGGTTGCCTCCCTGCCGCAGGCCGCGCAGGCCGAGTCCTCGGGCTGGGTGCTGCAGGCGCTGTGGCCATCTGGCGAGCGCGTCGTCCCACTCTTTGTCGGCGTCGCGGCCACCGCCGGCCGCGGACCGGCCTCGGCGCTCGCCATCCCCCACCCGTGCGTCTCGTCGGTGCACCTGTCCGTGTGTGTGGAGAGCGTCTCGCCCTCGCTGCGCGTCACGATCCGGGATGGCTCCGCCGCCGGCCACTCCTCCAACGGAGTCTACCTCGGCGGCAAGCGAGTGGTGGGCGAGCTGCGGCTGGGCGCGGAGGAGGTTGGCGCCCGGTGGGGAGACGAGGCGGCCGAGGAGGCGGGCGACATCACCCTCAACATGCGCACCCGCGACCAGCTCGCCGCAAAGTACGGCGGAGCGGTGCCGCGGCTTCGGCTGCGGCGGGTGCGCGGCTCGCTCGAGGCTTCGCTGAGCGCGATTGCGAGCCAGGCGCGTGCGAGGGCGGAGGAGCGGCTCGCAGCCGTCGACGCGGAGGCGGAGCGGGAGTGGGCGGA
>NW_005201403.1:263245-279126 GCF_000372725.1 Emiliania huxleyi CCMP1516 | reverse complement strand
AGTGAGGACGACACGTAGAGAGACGCACCGTTTGCAGGAATCAGGTAGAGTTGCAAACGTGCGAAGACCGCGTTATAAGTCACCAGACCTCTCTCTCTCTCTCCAACCAGACACGGCAACGGTCAGTCATCTGTCTGGCGGTGCAACACGCTACACGGCCACGCCGCCCTTCTTCTCGTCCAGGCGAATCACAAAGAACAGCGCCGTGACAAATCCAGCAACGCCGCGCGACGCTGCGTTACCGAGCGTTTGAGTCCCCAATCCGGTCGGTGGTTGTCGCCGCCCATATCTCGGGCAGCCCGCCCGCCAAAAGAGCGATTTGCGGGTTGCGGCCAAGTTGTGGACCCATCCGACCGCTCATGATGGAGCGCCTCCGCTTGCTGCGCTGCGCGCACAAGGAGGGCCTGATCACGACGGAAGACTACCGACTTCACAAGTTTCGAGCACTCAACTCAGGCGCCAAGAGACCAATCGAAGGACGAGACAGTCCTCCTCCGTTGGCTCCGCCAGGCTGCTCGTCACGCCAAATGGCTACCCCCGTGCCCGTGGCAATGGATCCAGAGCGGCAATTCATTCTCCTCGTGGCTCGCCACCTATCGCGTGTAGTAGAGCTGCTAGAGCTCAATCTCGGCGCCCCGCAGCATGAGCACCACAATGCACACTCACCTGAGCAAGACACCTCAGGGACGACGCAGTCGCCACCGGTGGACATGACGTGCGCAGTCACCGTACGTCATAAGGTCCAACAACAAGGTATCGGCGCAGCCAGTAGGACTGTCAATGCCGTGGGTGGCGATGGCGGCGCAGGAGACCCGAGCCAGGCTGCAGCTCCAGGCCCCAAGGGAGCGGTCGAGCGGCGGCCACAGCGGGTGTTTGCTTTTGACCGGCAGGGACGCAGCACGGCGAAGATTGAGGGTCGGAGTCCCCTCGCGCTACGCATGGATCCTCTGCAGGTAGACGTACGGGATCTCATGCGCGAGGAGGCTCATCGGCACGACGCGACCCGGCGGCGGCCAGCAGATGCACAACACCCAGAAAGGCGATCAATTCAGCCGACACCAGCAGCGGGCAACAAGCCAGCGTGCAGAGGGCTGGGCACAGAAGCCTCTCCCGCAGTGGGACTCGCCCGCAGGCGGCCTGCCCGCGATGGAAAGCTGCCGCGTCGAGCGATCGGAGCAGTGTTTGGCTCTGCCGCGTCAGGCGTGGCTCCGAACCCGCGCCCAGCACAGCGAAGGCCGCCGAAGCAAAACTGGAGATAGAGAATAGCTAGATTGAGAAGCCGGAACGGGGTGTTTCAACACCTTAGTGATTCTTCTCTAAGGTAAATTGTACAGAAATGGCGTGGTGTGTGCGACAAAAACCGCGGAAAAACTGGAGGGTAACGAGATACGCGGGCCCCTTCTTCCGGCTATGTGCGCTCGCCTTAGACTACTGGTAGACTCCGTTGGCAAGGAGGCCGCGGTGCTGGGCCACTAGACCTTCGCTTAATCCATGCGCGCTCTCACTCCCGATGCTCGAGTGGTCCGCCTCGGCCATGGCCTCGGCGCTGATGACAGATGACCGCCACAACCATGCTAGGTTCGAGGGGGAATCTGGAGAATCTGGGAATCTGCTCACCACGGATCCCCACCTCATCGAGAACAAGTTTTGCAAGGTTTTTCTACAAGTTAGGCACAGAAGAGATGGCATTGCCGGCCACTTAGGATTCCTAGACGATCGCTGAGAGAAGAATTGAGTGAGTGAGTATTCTTGATACGAAAAACCACGCGACGACACACACCAGTCGACTCGCATCGGTTGCCTCCATGAACGGCGGAGCTATTCTCGCGTCCACACCACACCTGGCTCCAACGTGGACACGCCCATAGCTGGGGACACTACTAGGTCACGCATGGCATCAGAAGTTTTATCTCTGGGCCCCGAAAGGCATCTCTAGCAGCGTCGTTACGCATGCCACAAAACAAACAAACTCGCATGCCCCCTCCCCTCCTGGGCGCATGCGCCTCACGTCTCGACAGAGCATAAGCCCTTGGCGTGTGACGAGACGAGTTCTTCGCCATCGCACACACACGCAGACACATAGATCCAGATATCTTTTCCTCTTGCCGGACCATGGAGCGACCTCTACCAGTCTCCTCCACTATACACTCCACTATACACGGCCTCGTCGGCAAGTTCGTGTTGCTCTTCTGCGGCTTGCACGTGGCGTCCATCCTCGTTGCACCGCGCCTTTTTGCCACGCACTACAGGCCTCTCTCGCCGTCAGAGCAGAGAGACTGGCACGGGCGCGTGGTGGGCTCTCTGTTCGCGACGGGGATAGTTTTCGTCGCGCTGCCAGAGTA
The DNA here is from genome assembly GCF_000372725.1 of Emiliania huxleyi CCMP1516. Classification (NCBI taxonomy): domain Eukaryota; phylum Haptophyta; order Isochrysidales; family Noelaerhabdaceae; genus Emiliania; species Emiliania huxleyi. The sequence continues at coordinate 276,784 of NW_005201403.1, read as the reverse complement.
TCTTTGGCCGGGCGATGCGCTGGCTGCCGACGAGGCCTTCGGCACTTCTGACCGCGCCAGCCTGGCCTGTGCCATCGCAGCGGCCTTCTTTGTGTGGGACGTGTTCTTCTGCACCGCCGCCTGTCAGGGCTGGCCATTTGTGTTACACGCGTCTGCGGGACTCTTCATTTATTGGCACGCGCTTCAGCCCTTCCAGCAGCGGGCTGCCTGCTTCTTCCTCTGCTGGGAGGCCTCGACGCCTCTGCTCAACCTCCGCTCGCAGCTTATTGCGTGTCGCTTAACCCACACACGCACCTTCAGCTGCGCTAACGTGGGCTTTGCCGCCGCCTTCCTCATCATCCGGTGCGTGCCTCGTCACAGAACGTCCCGAAGAGTCGTTTCTCCCACAAAGCCTCCGCCACGCAGGTGGGGCTTTGGCATGCCGGGGTCGGTGTTTTGGTGGAGCGACTCCATCGCCCTCCTCCGCGCCGGCGACCCTCGGTTGCGACCGCACGTTGTCTTTGTCACTATGGCCGCCAACCTCGCTCTCAACTCGCTCAACGTGTGGTGGGGCAGCAAGGTTCGCCGACCGCGCCTCTCCTGGGCGCCGCCTTGCACGTGAAAACCTCCGGGCCTGACGCCTGCAGGTGCTTGCTGGTGTCGCCCGGCTGGCTCGCGGGCGGGGAGAGAGCGGTGCTAGCGGAGGCGAGGCACCCGGAAGCCCCTCGCTAGACGAGGAGCGTGCTCTCGAGCTGCTTCGCCCGACAGACGCGGTGGAGCCTGAGGATGGGTGATGCAGCAGCTCGGAGCGTGCGCGGCGCGGCCGTGATCGCGGACCCGCACCCGCACCCAGTCTCGGCACAGCGGTCAGCGCAACAGTCACAGTCGCTTTTTTGTCTATATATGTCTCCACGAAGATTGGCACACCATTTTGGACCACCGCACACCATTTTGGATCATATTTGAGACCTCCACGGCCGCGCTAAACGAGAGGCTCAAAGGGGGCCCCAGACCGCTGCGCTAAACGCGCAGCTATTCCCAGCTTCCAGCTCCGTAACACCGTTGGCAAATTTCCACAGGCAGCAGCCGGCACGCGAAGTTGTTGCCTCTGTTCGCCTACACAGAATGTCAATTCTTAGCTGCCGCTCGTCGCGTGTACGCGCAGCCATCGAACCGTGACGACGACCTGCACTCACGCTCACGGCGCCTCGGCGACCGCCTCCGACGAAATGTCGCTCGTCGACGGGGCGGCGTTGCACTGGGCCGCAAGTCCCGGCACAACCTCGTCCATGTACCTACCATCGGGAGCAGCCCATGCGTCTCTTGCTGCGCGGTAAACGTCTCCCCGCAACCCGACTCGTACCTTTCGATGAGCTGCTGCAGCCGCTCGCGCATCATCGCATCGAGCTGGTACGTGCGAGCAAAGCTGCGCGCGAGCTGCCGCGGGTCGTCGTCCTCGTGAAGGCCAATGCGGCCAGTCTTGCCTAGAGGACGTAGAAGGAGGCGTGACGCTTGGCCTTGTTGCGAACGGTGGCTGGGACGAGCGCCGTACCAGGGCCAAGGTTGACGTCCATGTAGAGGAGTGGCACCTGCCTCTACGGATGATGCCGGCGCTGGGGTCCCCTTCGGATGCATCGTGACATCTGACAACTGGATTTCCACTGGTTCGTCCTCCTCGGAGTCATCTTCCCCGGCTTCCTTCCGCTCGGCTCTTCGCTCGGTACGTCCGGTGTGGCTCACCCTCCATGCCGTGAACAGGCGCTTTATCCACCCTATATTCTTCTCTCGTTCCTCTGCCCGTGCCTTGGTCTTGTCGTTGTTTCGCACCCATGTCTGTATGGCAATCGAGGCTGCCTTCCCCACTACCTGTAGTTCACTCGTCATCGCGAGCCCCCCTCTCTTTCTTTCCTTGCACCAATGAATTCTTTTGCTGTACTTGCGTTTTCACTGAATCGTCTCTAGGCAGAATGCTGGCCGCGCTGGCGTCGCTGCTCGTCGGCGGGTCCACCGCCTACCTGCCGCTAGCACCCGCCGTGCGCGTGTGCACGCACCAGCGTCCTGCCGTGGCGTCGCCCACGCGCACGGCGAGCGCGGCGATGGGCGTGCTCGACCAGGTGAGCGAGGCCATCCGCGGTGGCGGCGAGCAGGCGAGCGACAGCAAAAGTGACCCAAAGACGGCCGCCTTCACGGCGGCAAACGATCGGACGGTGATGGCGTACACCGAGCGGGTCGCTCGCATCAACGACCTCGAGGACGAGATTGAGGCGCTCGAGGACGAGGCGCTGGCCGCCAAGACGGCCGAGTTCCGGAAGCGGCTCGCGGCGGGCGAGACGGAGGAGGAGCTGCTCGAGGAGGCGTTCGCTGTGGTGCGCGAGGCTGCCTGGCGCACGCTCGACCTCCGCCACTACGACGTGCAGCTCGTCGGCGCGATGGCGCTGAACGACGGCAAGCTGGCGCAGATGGGCACCGGCGAGGGAAAGACCTTGGTGGCGACTGGGGCGGTGTACCTCAACGCGCTAAGCGGGAAGGGCGCGATGGTGGTGACGGTCAACGACTACCTCGCCCGGCGCGACGCCGAGGGGATGGGCCAGGTCCGCCCCCCCCCCCCCTGCCCCTGCTCCTCCACTCTGCTCCTCGAGCGCGCGCTGCTCCGCCTCCTCCGCTCCTCCTCCTCCTGCCGTCCTGCTGCTCACGGCCCGTCCCGACCGCACGGCAGGTGTACGCCTTCCTCGGGCTGAGTGTCGGCCTCGTCCAGTCCGGCTCCGACACGGCGGCGCGGCGGGAGGCGTACGCGAGCGACGTGACGTATGTGACCAACTCAGAGCTCGGCCTCGACTGCCTCCGCGACAACCCCGCCTTGTCACAGTTCTTGTTTCCGGAGGCCGCATTGCTTTGTCTGTAGGCTTCGACTATCTCCGCGACAACCTGGCCGTGACTGCGGAGGAGGCGCGCGCGCTGCGGGGTTGTGCTGCTGCTACACCACTGCTCACTCACACGGGGGGCGGGGAGCCGCTGCATGGCTCAGGTGGTGCTTCGGCGCGAGCTCAACTACTGCGTTGTTGACGAGGGCGACTCGGTGCTGATCGACGAGGCGCGCGCGCCGCTCGCCATCTCCGGCAAGACGAACTTCGGCTACCTCTCGGCTCATCTCGGCTGCATCTCCGGGCGCGCGTGCCGCTCCTCATCTCCTCCTATCTCCCCCTATCTCCCCCTATCTGCAGGCGCGCGTGCCCCTCATCATCTCCGGCAAGACGGACGCTCCGGTCGACAAGTTCGGCGCGGCGAGCGGGCGGCGGCGTGCATCTGCTGTCCTCGCTCGCACAGGGCGGTGTGGTCACCGACTAGGCGCGGCGAGCAAGCTGGCGGCGGTGCTCGAGCGCGGGATTCACTACGACGTTTTCGAGAAGGAGCAGACGGTCTCGCTGACCGACAAGGGCACGCGCGATTGCGAAAAGGTTCTCGCGGCGGGAGGCGCGACCACCGCTGCGCACTTCGCCTCTTCACGGCGTGAGCTGTTCACAGGCGCTCGCGGTGGGCGACCTGTACGAGCCGACCAACCCGTGGGCGTCGTACGTGTCGAACGCCCTCAAGGCGAAGGAGCTCTTCGTCAAGGAGCGGTCCTACCTCGTGCAGGGCGGCGAGGCGGTCATCATCGACGAGTTCTCCGGCCGCGTGATGGAGGGGCGCCGGTGGGGCGACGGGCTGCACCAGGCGGTCGAGGCCAAGGAGGGGCTGACGGTGCAGCCGGAGACGGAGGTGGTCGCGTCTGTCACCTACCAGTCGCTCTTCCGCCGCTTCCGCAAGCTCTCCTCCATGTCGGGCACCGCCCTCTCCGAGGCAGAGGAGTTCGCGACCATCTACGGCCTCGACGTGGTCGACGTGCCGCCCGTCCTCCCGTCGCTGCGCTCCGACATCCCAGACTCTGTGACTCCCGAACCCGGACCCTTTTCTAGACCCTGCCGGGCAGCTAGCTCCTGAGCGCTTGGCCGGAGCCGCGGCCGCAGGTCTTCAAGACGACGCGCGGGAAGTCCAACGCGGCGCTCGCCGAGCTGCTCTCGCTGCGGAGGAGCGGCCGGCCGATTCTGGTTGGGACCACGTCGGTCGAGGCGTCTCAGGTCTTCTCGGACAAGCTGACCGAGCTCGGCGTCAAGCACGAGGCGAGACTCGCAACCCTCGCCTCGCCTCCTCCCACTCTCCCCTCCGCTTCCCGTCTCCTCCCGTCTCCCCACCTCTCCTCCTCCGCTCCCCCCTCCCTCCTCCTCCCCTGCTCCTCCACCTCCCCCCCCCCCCTTTTCCGGATTCCCCCCCCCCCCCCGCAGGTCCTCTCCGCGGCGCCCGAGGCGGCGCAGCGCGAGGCGGAGGTGGTCGCCCAGGCCGGCCGCGAGGGCTCCGTCACTATCTCGACAAACATGGCTGGGCGCGGCACCGACATCCTGCTCGGCGGCAACCCCGCCTTCATGGCCCGCCTCTACCTGCGCACCGCCTTCGCCGCCGCCGCCGGCCTGTCCGGCGTCACGCCGCCTCGCGACGGCTTCTTCCCGCGCGCTGTGTCGGAGGAGGCGGAGGCCGCTGTCGGCCGCGCGGCGGCGCGCTTCGCCCAGTCGCGCGCGGCGGCGGCGGCGGACGACGACGCCGAGGGTCACGAGCGGGCGGAGCTCGCGGCGCCGGACGAGGGCTGCTCGCCGTGGCACTTTCGTGGAGGCTTCCCTGAGCGTCGCGTGGGTCCTCTCCGCCTAGGCGCTGGACGAGCTGCTCGCGGTGGCGGCCTCATCGGCGGCGGTGTTCGAGGAGTCGGTCGAGGACGAGGCGCGCGAGGCGCTCGAGGCGGTCGGCGAAGAGTTCGCCGAGGAGCTCGCGCCGGAGAAGGAGCGGGTGCTGCAGGCGGGAGGGCTGCACGTCATCGGCACGAACTTGCACGACTCGCGCCGGATCGACGGTCAGCTGCGCGGCCGCGCGGGCCGGCAGGGCGACCCGGGCTCGACGCACTTCTTCCTCTCGCTCGAGGACCGCATCTTCCGCCTCTTCGGCGGCGACAAGATCAAGGGGCTGCTCGACTTCATGCGCATCTCCGAGGACCAGCCGCTCGAGTCGGGGCAGGTGCAGCGGGTGGTGGAGGAGACGCAGGCCAAGGTCGAGCGCTACTACTACGAGCTCCGCCAGAAGCTTTTCGAGTTCGACGAGGCGCCGCTGCAACCCCCCCCCCCCCCCCGCGCTGCGCCCTCCCCCCCCCACCCGCTGCCCCCACCCCCACCACCCCCACCCCCCCAGGTGCTCGCCGTCCAGAGGGAGGACACCTACCGGACCCGCGCCGCGGTGCTGCGCGGCTCGGCCGACGAGGTGCTCGACACCCTCGCCGCCCACGCGGCCGGCACCGCCTCCGACATCCTGAAGAGCAACCTGGATGCGTCGGGCGCAGAGGCGACCCTCGCCAAGCTGCAGCAGTTCTTCCCCGCGGTGCCGCTCACCGCCGCCGACCTCGAGGGCGACGGCGCCGAGGAGCGCGCGCATGCGGCGGTGCAGGAGGCGTTGCGCGCCAAGGCAGCCGAGCTGGACAGCGTCCGGCCGGGTCTTGCGGTCGAGTCCGGCCGCTTCCTCGCGCTGACGCAGACGGACACGCTCTGGAAGGCGCACATGAAGGCGATGGGGTACGTCAAGGACTTTGCGGGCCTCAAGGCGTACTCTGGCACCGACCCGATCCAGGTGTACCGCGAGGAGGGGCTGCGTCTCTACGAGGCGATGCAGACCTCGCTCCGCCAAAACACCGCCTTCTCCTTCTTCCAGTACCAGCCACGGAGCAAGGGAGCGTGATGTGGCGCGCGTGTGGCGTTAGCCGTGGCGAATCTGTTCGAGGCGAACCTGGTGTGACGTGCGCATGTTAGTTAGCCGTACCCTGCATGTCCGCTGCTTGTTGTTGGGGGGGCGCTGTGAACGATAAGATGCCCTGCATAAGATCACACACCACTGACACTCACAACTCACATTTCTCGCATTACGCAAAAAAACCGGAGACCCCCGCTCGGCGCGCAATAAGCTATAACCTATTATCTCGGCCCTGCACGCCGGGGTGAGAGCTGAGAGTGAGAGCTGAGACGGGGGCGCGCCGGCGCGCGAGACCGCTCAAGGAGTGCACGAGATGTGCGGCGGATCGGGGTTGATAATGAACACCCTTTATAACAGATCTCCCGCCCTCCTCTCCATCCAGCTCGCCGTCCAGGCTGATGCGTCCAACGAGCTAGAAACCAGCGACGCCGACACCATACGCGCTAGTTGCCGTTGGCCCTCCTCTTCTTCGTCCGCTTTTTGCTCGCCATGTCGAGCATGCCTCGCGACTGCTCTTTGAGAGCGTCGCGGTCAAATACCTCCTCTTCCAGATCCTCCTCGTACTCCTCCTCCGAATCGACGTCCTCGCCATCCACGTCGCCAATGCGGCAATTATTGGCGGCCATCGGCTCCGACGGCATGTCCGGCCGCGCCTTGAGAGTGGACTGACCCATCTCTCGCACCATCGCCTCCTCCTCCTCTCGAATGGCGTCAATCACCCGCCGCAGCTTCTTCTCGCACTGGTGGAGCACCTCCACCATGTTGTCCTCTGTGAGCGCCAGCCGCGCCTCCTCGATGTCGACCCCATCGAGACGGTCGGCGAGATGCTCGACCCCCGCCTTGATCGCGACGAGCACCTTGGCCAGCCGCTCGTGCCGGTGCCGGTGCCGCTCGTGCGTGCGGCCCGCAGGCTCGGGCGACGCCACTTGCGGCGGCTCCTCGCCCGCCTCGGCGCTGTACTTGAGCCGCTGCATGCGCTCGTGCGCCTCGCGTTTCTTGGCCGTGAGCTTGTCGATGTCGGCCTGTGCCTCGGCAGTCATCTGCTCCAGGTTCCTGTGCGTCGTCTCCTGCGTGAGGAACTTCTCAATCACCTCGCTCACGTCGGACACCCCCGTGGCCTCCTTGATCTCGCGGAAGGCCGCCTCGTACGCCCGAATCTTCTCCTGCTCCTCTGCGATGTCCGCCTCGCTCACGCCCGCCCGGTCGCCATCGGCACCGCTGTCGCGCTGCGCGGCGGCGAGGGCCTCGCGCCGGGCCTTTTCGCGCCGCTCGAGCTCGGTCTTCGCCTCGGTCCGCTTGGCCACCAGCGCCTTTCGCTCCGCCAGCTGCTTGTCTCGCCGCCGCCGCTCCTCCGCCACCGCCTAGTGCCAGTGGTAATTCTTTTTTCGCACGCTATAGCTGTGTGTGTACCTGTGTTAGTGCCAGTGCGCGCCAGTCCCGTGCTAGTGTTGTGCGAGGGAGTTTGGTCCTAAAGTTCTTTTCTCGCACCTTTTCTCGCGCGGGCCCACGCAGGGTATCCTCTCCGAGGACTCATTGGGTTGCTCTTTGATTCGAAAATTCTTCTTTCGCCCGCTGCTGGGCCACCTCCGAAGTCGACGATGCTGGTGATGTTGGCGTTGGTCATCGAGTTGATGGAGTCGCCCTTGAGCTTGGTCTCAGTGCTGGCCTCAGTGCCGTTGGTCTCAGTCTCATTGCCGGCCTCAGTGCCGAGTGCAAGGTCTCCAGCCTTGCCAGTCACCTTGATGTCCTCGGTTGGCGTCGCTTTGCCGTCCGAGACATCCTTGGTGTTCACCGACCGTATCGAGCGGACGGTGGACTCCACGACGGGCTCGCAGTAGCTCGTCGTGCGCTGGTTGACGGCCGCCGTGCCGTCGTTGACGACCGCAGTGTCGTCGATGATCTCACGCGAAGGAACCATGTCGGAAATCGTAAAGAGTACCTCCTCCTGCGAAAGTTATTTAGGACCACCCCCCTACCGCCGCCCAGTACGTGCTCCGCAGCTGAGCCCACGCACCCCACAGCAGCTCAGGGACACAATGAGCTCGCATACAAGTGCTGGTACGCACAGCTCGACGCGTACTCGAATGATGCCACTGTCATTCTAGCCGGCGAGTGGCGGCGTCACAGCGTCGACTCTCGCATCGCGATGAGACGCACTGCTTGCCCAGACGCGCGCCTTGGCGCGCTCCTGTGGTGCAGGAGGAAGGCCAGCGCTCGTGCTGCGCAGGCCCGGCCGTCTGGCTGAAGGGAGCAGCAGCTGGCGCTCAACAGCAGCGCTGTCGAGCAGCGCAGACACACCACACTCCCGCCAAGCCACGTGTCATTTCGCGCCAAGATTTGGCGCCAAAATGGCACTTTAGTGTCCACCTAGCCACGTGGTCGCGGCCTGAAGCTCCAAGCTTCTGGGAGTGAGGTCCTACATTACATGGCTCCATTTGGCTCAGTTGGTGGCACCGTCCAATCGTTCGCCGATATCCGGAACTGGGGTGGTCCTAAATAACTTTCGCAGGAGGAGGTAAAGGACTAACTATGACGTCGCTACAATGTGCGCGCTCCACCTTCCATGACAATGTGCGCGGGACAGACACGGACACAGGAGGAAGGGAGGTGGCTCCTCTCTCATTGAGAGACACGCACACGGGTGAGGGGTGGAACACGTTCACACCGGGACGCCTTATCTCTTACACAAACGCGTTGTGAAACCAAATGAGAGAAGGAAAGTGCGGGCGCCACGCCCGCGGCACCAAGCCAGCCACGAGGTGTATATGTCGGCTGAGGCGCAAAACGACGAGGCCGCAAGCGTCGCGATCGGCGCCAACGGCTTGGGGAGCACTGTGGAGGAGAGCGATCCGGCCCGCGGCGCGAGTCCAAAACGACAGCGGATCGCCGCCTCGTCCTCGGGGCTACAGGCCGACGAGGAGGAGGACGAGGAGGAGGACGATGGCGAAGACGGCGAGTACGAGCCGTCAGACAGCGGCGAGGATGACAGCGAAGCCGATGACAGCGGCGATAGCGGCGAGGACGAGGAGGAAGAGGGCGTGGACGGAGGCGAAGACGAGGAGCCCGCCGAGACCTCGACCGGCGAATGTGCCGCTGGCTTGGAGCTCGTGGAAGAGGTCGTTGCCCTCCACGCGGATGCCCGCACTGACCTGGAGGCGGTGCTACATGGAGCTGGCGCTTCGATGGAGGAGGCGCCGCGCGTGGGAAAGGGCAAAGGGAAGGCGGTGGCGGCGCCCCGGGCGGGGCCTGCTCTGAGCGATGACAGCGATTGATCCGATGCCGCGCCAACACACAGCAGCCAGTCTTCCTTGTTAGTTATTATCAAAAGTGCACGAGCCATACGACACGGGGCAAAACGCTAAACGGATCCCACACCTGGGCGCCCGGTCGGCATTTGCATTTCCCCGCCCCCGCACGAGCAGGGCGCGGGGTGGGAGATTTTTGAGTGAAAACCCTCCCTTGTGCCACCGTTTCGTGGGCACGCGCGCCGGGGCGCCGTGTGCTCGCCCTTGATCGTATCAAGACGCCCCAGGGCAGTGGGGTCGTCTCCAAGGGACGGTGGAGGCACCAGCGGCCTCACGCCTGCACGTTTTGACCTCGACGTAGCTCCGCAATCTCGATTGAATCTCGATGCGCTCTCCACAAATACTCGCTGGAGCCTCCAAACCAGAGCAGTCCGTCACGACACACGCGTGCCCACCCTCTCGGAGATATCCAGAACGCCCCGGATCGTCTCATTTCGTAGCCTGTACAATTCTAAAAAAGAAAGAAAACAGACAACCCAAGGGAGGGATGGGAGGACGGCACGCCGCCACCACACAGGGATTTTAAGGAGAGGAGTGTGATGCGCTAGCCGTCGCCCACCCTAGGGAGTCTGCCTCTTCCTATCTCTTTTCGCAGTCTCTCGCCGATTCTCGCTGCAACCTTCATGCCACCTCGCGGCCGTCCCACTCTCGTCGTTCTCTCCCTTGTCACTTCCTCCTCTGTCGCGTCATTCTCTTCTGCCTCGTCCTGCGCCGCCGCCGCCTGCCGTTCCCTTGTTCTCTCGGCTTCTTTCGCCTTTCGGCGCAGCTCCGCCCTCCTTGCTGCATATCCTGGCCCCTCGAGTCTATCGAGCTCCCCTCGCGCAAGGACCACATTTCTGACTCCCACTCCGATCATTTGCCTCCAGGTCATGTTGTTGCTCAGGTCCACTCTCACTTCGAACACTCGTGCCTCTACGGATGATGCCGGCGCTGGGGTCCCCTTCGGATGCATCGTGACATCTGACAACTGAATTTCCACTGGTTCTTTTATGTCCCACCATGCAGAGCGCATCTCTCTCTCTGTTGTGCGAGGCGTGAACCGCGCCATTCGCTCTCACCTGGCAACCCTGTCTGCACGTCTCGCGCGCGCGTGAACAGGGCTCCAAGGCCCCAAATGACGTGTGAGTGTTAGATTTGTTTGGTATTGCTAAAAATCTCTCTCTCTGGTTCGTCCTCCTCGGAGTCATCTTCCCCGTCCTCCTTCCGTTCGGCTCTTCGCTCGGTACGTTCGGTGTGGCTCACCCTCCATGCCGTGAACAGGCGCTTTATCCACCCTATATTCTTCTCTCGTTCCTCTGCCCGTGCCGGTACAAATCTTTTTCGCACGCGGCCGGTCCTCAAATTCTTTTTCGAGAGCAACACTACGAGTAAGGGCTTTAGCCCGGCACGACTTTCTTTACTGGTAGCGATCGATGTGCCAATATGGATTTACGTAATCCATTCTAACTTCATTCGCCGAAGGGCGACGGTCTCTCGTGCGCGCGAGCGAGCCCGAGCCTCGCCGCCGCGCCACGAGCGATCTTTCTTCTGCTGGCACAACCCAGCCAGCCGGCGCGCGCGCTCCACGCCGCGCGCCGCTATTGTGCTGCGCCTCGCGCAGCCCAATGTCGGAGGCAGCACTGCTCGCATTCTCCGACATTCCTGGCCTCGCTTCAGCTCTGCCAGAGAGGTCTGACACGGGGATGGATGCCGCCCTGGGCGCATTCCGTGAGGTCCCCACAGCGCCTTCGCGGCCTGGGAGTACGGAGGCCGAGCCTGCTGGCCGAGCCGAGCCGGCCGAGCCCGCAGAAGTTGGCGAGAGCTCCGTGTCTCTCGCCAGTGTGTCAGAAGGCCGTGCCCTGCCTGACACCGAGATGGATGCCGCCCTGAGCGCATTCCAGGAGAACCCCACAGCGCCTTCGTGGCCTGGGAGTACGGAGGCCGAGCCTGCTGGCCGAGCCGAGCCGACCGGTTCGGAGCATGCTGGCTCCCAGTTGCCACCCGCTAGGCACTCCCATCTGATAGCCACTCTGGCCCGTCGATGCTTTGGCATCCCATGTGGAGCATACTTCGACGACTATGATATATGCGGTCCTGACTGGGCAGCGGCGTCGGCCAAAGTGGTGCTGCGCCAGCTACATCTCTGGCTTGGCGTACCGCTCGCGGAGGGCCTAAAGGATGTTCCTCCCCGCGAGATTAACCCGTTCCTGGGCGTTGTCACGGACCTTTCTCAGTTCCGGCAAGGCATAGTGTTCATGCAATCTAAGCCCGAGAGGATTGCAAAGCTGATTGACTCCATAGAGCGGTACCTCGAGCACGGCATACCGTCAGCCGAGGCGAGGCACTTCTTCGGCAAGCTGGAGTTCGTCCGCTCATCAGCAACCGCCGGGCGCATTGGCAGAGCCGCTATAGGGATCCTCCGCCGTGCCACCGGGGCGGGAGGACAAAGCGGAGCCCTCGACGAGAGCGTCACTGCGGCCGTCGTTAGGGAGGCACTGATCTTCCTCTATTTCCTGCTGCCGCGCATCCCCCGGCGCAGGTTTCACTTTTGCGGCGACCGCCACTCGCGCCCGCCGATAGCTCTCTACACGGACGCGATGTACGAGGCCAAGGCGGCACAGCCGGCCCGGATCGGTGTCGCGCTATATGACCCGCTTGATACGGAGTCTCGCTGGCGCGACTTGTCTATCGAAGTCCCGGCCCGTATCATCGCCGGATGGGCTAAGCGCGAGCAGTACATCACGCAGTTGGAGACGCTGGCGCCGCTCGTCGCGATCCTGTCCCGACCAGGCCAGTTCCGCGGCAGGGACGTGATCTGCTTTGTGGATAACACCGGCGCACTGTTCGGTCTCGGTAAGGGCGATTGCAAGGACGCGGACTGCGCGCGCCTCATCCACATTTTCCACACCCTGTGCCTGGCGCTCGACATCAGCGTCTGGTTCGAATACGTCGCGTCGGGGGCGAACCTCGCTGATCTCCCGTCCCGGGGGGATCGGGAGCTACTCATTGAGATGGGCAGCACGCCCTTCTCACACGTCGAATGGCCGGACCTCGCGGCCGACCTGTCCCGCTCCTTCCAGTCGATCTGGGAGCGCTTCGCCCCCCGACCTAGCACGGGCGACAAGCGGCGGCGCGCGGCGATCGACCGCGCAATCGGCGACCTGCGGGACCCGGTGCCGAAGGCGCCCTGCTGCAGCAACTCGCGCAGGCGCGCACGCATTCGCGAGGGACTGCGCGACGATATCGGGAGCCGCTAGGAGCCTTCCCAGCCCTACCTCTGCGGCACTCTAACCACGTATCAGCCTCCGCCTAGCATACGTGGACCCACCGAGCCAATATGGGAGCAGCCTCGTGGCGAGTGCCCCACGGGCCTTGCTATACGAGCGCCGCCCCGGCTCCTACCGGCATGGCCGGGAGGGGCGCGAGTGGCCTAGTCCACAAGACTGGCCTCTGGAGCTCGCGCCTCTCGTCATCCATTGAGCACTTTAGTGCGAATATCCAGACCTGTCTGTGTCTCCTGTGTACCCTCTCTCGCACAGAGATGTGGACGAGTGAAGAAATCGCAGACAACATGCCGCCCGGCTCCGACCCCTCGCCCGAGGGCGGTTCGGAGCTGGAGCGGCTCGAGACTCTCACAGAGACGCTTCGCGGCAAGCTGGCCGCGGCGATGGCCAGAAAGGCGGACGGCGCCGCCGGCGGGAGCGACGCGGCCGAGCTGGTCGCCGGCTCGGGGCTGGCGTTGCTCGAGCTCAAGCAGCTCAACCGTCGTGTGTGGGAGCTGGTGGGGGAGTATAAGGAGGGCACGCAGCGGGCCAACGCTGGGGTCGACGCCGCCGAGCTCAAGCTTCAGAATCTGCAGTACGAGAAGAACCACTTTCTGCGAGAGATCACGCACCTGCGCGACTTTCGGCAGGACGCGGGCCCGCGGATCGAGCTGCTGCCCGAGAGCGAATTCGCGGCGGCGGCGCCGGAGGAGCTGCGCGGCACGTCCAAGGCGGCCGACCCGCACCAGTTCCACCTCAACCGCCTCGAGCTCGAGCGGAGGCAGCGCGAGTCGCTTTGCGGCGAGCGGGACGCGAGGGCGGCGGAGCGCACGGCGGCGGCGGAGCGGAATGCGGAGAAGCGGGCCTTCCTGGAGGGGCTGCAGGCGCAGCTGGCGTCGCTCACCACCCTCTCGCTCCCGCTGCAGCGCCTCCTCGAGCAGAAACACACCCAGCGCTGGAACGAGCGCCGCACATTGCACCTGCTCGCGCCTCCGCTGCGCGCGCTGTACGTGCGAGGCGAGGCGGCGGGCGAGAGGGGAGGGGGTCGGGGGCGGGTCGAGAGCGGGGGTGGGAGCGGGGGGTTGGGGGTTCCGAGGGGGCGTGTGAGCACCGCCAGAGAGTGCCCACCCCACTCCCTCGCCCAGACCTCGCCGCACCCACACCGCCCCACACCGCAACCACACCGCCCCACA
>NW_005201403.1:152889-260258 GCF_000372725.1 Emiliania huxleyi CCMP1516 | reverse complement strand
CGATCAGAGGAGGTTAGGCGAGGTTAGGCGAGATTTGGCGAGGTTAGGCGCGGTTAGGCGAGATGCCGCGAGATGCCGTGAGATGCCGCGAGATGCCGCGAGATGCCGCGAGATGCCACGAGATGCAGCGGGAGGCAGCGAGATGCCGCGAGATGCCACGAGATGCAGCGGGAGGCAGCGAGGTGCCCCTTTTTGCAGCAGGATGCCTCATTGTGTGGCTGTTTATGCTGCCTGCTTACGGGTTGGCTTGGAGGGGTCAGGAGTCAGCTTAAGGTTGCTTCAGTTGCTCTCGGCGACGCCCGATGCGTGCGCCGGCGTGGGGAGTGTGCGCGCGCGTGTGTGAGATGTGGATTGTGGCAGGCCTGCTGCTGCTGGTGGGCAAGTGTGCTCTGTGTGCGGCGCTGCGCTGGCGTGCGATGCGCGCGTGCTGTGCGCGTGTGCGTGTTGGAATCGCGCGTGAGTCTGCGTGTGCTGCGCGCGCGCCGGCGTGTGCTGTGCGCTGTGCTCTGTTGTGCGCCTGTTTGTGCAGCTTTGAGGCGCAGGCTTGGCTGGCAGGGCTGCGCGGTGGGCTGCGGCGCGCTGCGAGTGGTCGCGCGCCTGCCTGATGGTGTACGGCGGCCGCGCAGCCCGCCCGACCGGGTCGTCGGCGGCCCAGGGCGCGAGCATGCGGTCGGCGCTGCATGTGAGGCTGCTGCGCGGCTGGCGCGTATGTTTCCGTGCGGTGAGGGACGCGCGTATGTGTTCACGCTGCGGGCGCGGGCGGGCGCGGGGGGCGGCGTGGTCTCACCGCGGTCCGACGTCGGTTGGTCTTCGGCGTGGCGAGGGCGGGCGCGCAGAGAGGCCTTGCCGCCATCGCGTTGCCGCCAAGGAAAAAGTCGAGATACTGCCGTTATTAGGCACAAACCCGCCTCTGAAGACACATCTGTAAGTCTGGTGCACTGGCAGGAGCCATACGCGCATAGGGGACGCGTGCTAGCTGACTGTAGCCAGCTTCCCGGCCTCCGGCGTCTACCGGGAGCCTCCCGGACCATCGACCTCGGGAGCTCTCCCGCACCGTTTAAGCGTTTAAGACCGTTTAAGGAATTGGCGGCCCAGCAGCTCTTAAAACTTGCCATGGCAAGTTTTAAGCCGTTTAAGCCGCAGGCGCCCCAGGGCCCACCCTTTTAAGCCTAGGGGTCCCCTAAGGTAACATTCTTTTCGGGAATTGCGCGCAATGGCACTAGGAACACAGCCCGACCGAGGGAGCGGCGACGGACCGCGACGGTGTTCGTGATTGATTCTTCAGGGCGTCGGCCCACGGGCTTAGCGCTGGCGAATAGAGGCCCCGCCCACCCAGGGTACCCTCTCCGAGGACCCATTTGGCTCTTTCGAGGACTCGCCGGGGCTCTGCTCCAAGAGACCTCGAGAGAGCGTGCGTGTGCCTCTACTCGCCAGGGCTTAGCGCGGGGATGATCTCCTTCATGCGACGTATCGATTAAACCGAAAGAGTACCTAGGAGCTAGGCCTAGCCTAGGTACATGTATTGCAATACCCACACCAGTGAGGGAGGGCGAGACGATCGAGGGGTCCCGTACCATGCGGAATCGACCCTATCAAGTGCTCAAGTGCTCAATACTCGACAATACGAGTAGAGAGAGAGAGAGAGAGACGTACGAGTACCCAATAGAGAGAGAATACACCCAATACGAGGTGGACGTACGCGAACGAGCCAATGCTGTTCTCGGCCCGCTCATCCCGCACGCCAAGGCTGGGAGCGGCGCACGACGCCGGCGGGGCGGCTCGCGCAATCCCAGCCGCCACGCCAATCCTCCTTGCCTCCTTGCTCTCTTCCGTCCTCCCTGCTTTTCCCGCGGCGGCCATACCCGCCACCGCCGCCCGGCCTGAGATTGCCCTCGCGTCCACCGCGCCAGAGGCGCCGCCAGAGTACTCCGGCCTGCGAGGCTCGAACAGCGAGTATGGCGAGGCGTACGTGGAAGCGGCGACCGCCAACCTCTTCCCGCCCGACGTCAAGGAGGACATCGTAGTGGAGAAGGGGCGAGAGGCCGAGGCTGAGGTGGCACGGCTGCTGGCAGCCAAGAAGGCGGAACGAGACCGCAAGGCGGGCAGCGAGGCGGCAGGCGAGCAATCTACCCGGGACGAGCAGGCCGTGGGCGATCGAAAAGCCCGACCGGCAGAGCCTTACCTGGCTGGCGCACTCTTCTCTGTCGCGCTGCCCCTTGGGCTACGGCGAAAGAGTGGCACCAGCTCTCTGGAGACGGCAACCAGCGGCGACGATGAGGGCGAGGTAGCACCTTTGCCACCGGCCCCAGCGCCAGGGAGTGCTCCTGAGGCAGGCCGAGGGACTGGTGTGGCCGTGCGGGAGATGGAGCCCATCAAGGGAGCGGTGCTCGAGGTGGCGACGTCAGAGCCGGCGGTAACCGAGAACGCAGTGACAGACAAGGCAGTGGCCGACAAGGAGGCGAGCGGCAAGGCGAAGGAAGCGGCTGCCAAGGCAGAGCGAGCGGCGAGCAAGGCGGCGGCTGAGATTCGAAAGGCGGCAACGCGGGCTGCGCAGGCCGAGGAGGCGGCGATGGCGGATCGGATCCGCTCGGCAGTCAAGATGGAAAAGGCCGCCAGGGCATCGAGTGGCGGCGCGACGGCGGCGCCACAGCGCCTCCCCTGGTTCCGTGGCGACCGAGTTCCGGGCGCAAAGGAGCCGGGGACAGAGGTGCCCTCGCGGCGCGGCGCCTTGGAGAGGTATGAGGCGGACAAGAGGGGGGATTGGGAGGCGGCGGAGCCAATCATTGACTGGGAGGCGGCTGAGGCTGCGGCGAAGCGCGCGAGAGCGGCTGAGGCTGACAGGGACGGAGCGCCGGCGGCGGCGGGGGGGGAGGATAAGACTACTGCGCTGAGCGGGGCGTCCTCGATGCAGGCCGCGGCGGTGAGGACCGTCGAGACTCCGCCGCCAGATGGGTTCGTCTGGGCCGACCTCGAGACGGCGGCGGCGGCGGCGGCGGCCATCCAGGTCAAGGAGGAGAGAGATTTGAAGAAGGCGGCCGCGGCACGAGCCATGGCGCTGCAGGCGTACGTCTCCGCGCAGGATGCAAAGGTGGCAGCGGCCGCCGCGTCCACGGTGAGAGGGGCTGGCGAGGAGCCCGCAACGGCCGCGGCGTCGGGCGTGAGGCAGGCGCCCGCAGCAGCAGTCGTGCTGGTCGCAGCAGCCGCAGCAGGGCTCAACGCTGCCGCCGCGCTCCTCGCTGCAGCCGCCTTCCTAAAGGTGTTTTTGTCTGTTGCCGTGCCGTTCGCCCTCGCCGGCTCCTCACTGGTGCAGGCCTGCTTCGCAAGCGTCGCCACGAGGACGGCCATCATGGCCTCGAGGCTGGCGGGGCTGGCGTAGGACTCATAGCGTTCGACGCCCAGAGCGGCTGAGCTCATATAGCAGTGGGACAGCACACCCCGGTTGCTTTCAACATGCATGAACATGTTTATGCTAGGATCTCCCTACGTGGCTGGGTTCACACATCACAGCGATTGTAGGAAAATGAAGGGACCAAATCACGGTCGCCCCCCCCCCCCCCCCGGGGGGCGGCCTTCCGACTCGCGCCTTCGCTTCACGGGCACTATTGTTGAAGGATAGTAGTGTGGCAGCGTGGTCGGAGGGCGCCCGGGTCGCCCCGGAGCGGCCCCGCGCGGGGAGGTGGGTGACGTGGGTGGAAGCCCTGGGCCGGTGCGCGTGTAGTAGCTTGCGCGCCAGGCCAGAGGGCGTTGGCACCCCGCTGCGAGGCGACACCGCTCCCGCCGGCTCGCCCTCCTCCCCGCCACTTGCATTTTCTGGCTGGCCGTGTACCAACAGCGGACATGAAGCTGCGCGTCGGCCCGCTGGTGGCAACCTGGTACGCAGCCTCCATCGCTGCCATCTGGACCGCCAAGATCGTGCTGCAGGAGCTCGCCTGCCCAGCGACCCTTGCCGCCGTCCAGTTTGCCGTGGCAGCAGCGGGTGTGCATCACACCACCACAAGCAATATGAATTTTGCCTCTCCACAGCACGAGCGAGCCTCCGCACCAGGCACACGCTGCCTGCTGCCGTCCTCCTCCCGCGGCCCGCTGAGTGACGTCGAGCTGCGGGCGGTGCGCGGCGTGAGCCTGACATACACGCTCGGCTTCCTGCTCACCAACGCCGCCATCGCCGCCGCCGCGCCGAGCTTCGTGGAGACGGTCAAGGCGGCCGAGCCTCTCACCACGGCAGTTGCACGGCATGCCGCTGCCGCTCCACACGGCGCCTCTCCAAGCTGCAGGCCTCGAGCCGAGTAGGTCGCTCTTGCCGGACTGGTGCTGGGCGAGCGGGAGCGGCCCGCCACCCTCCTCGCCCTCCTCCCGATCGTCGCCGGCGTCGCGACCGCTTGCTCCGGCGGCGGCGCCTTCAGCGCCACCGGCGGGGCCCTCGCCCTCGCGTCGAACGTCGCCTTCTCTGGCCGCGCCGTGCTAGCCGCGTCGCTCGACCCTCCTCATGCGTTGGTCAGCTCAGTTGGTCAATGGATAGGCCGCGCCGTGCTGACCAAGTCGCTCAAGCGCCGCCATGCCGGCTCGCCCGCCACCCGCTCGGACGCATGCCTCTTTTACCACGTCGCGCGCGGCAGCCCGGCTCCTGCTCCCGAGGTCACCCGAGATGCGGCGAGATCAGCCGAGATTGCCCGAGACTAGGCGGCCTGCTCGTGCTCCTCCCAACGGCGCTGATCCTTGAGGCGCGGCCGCTGCTGGCGAGCGCGGCCGGCGGCAGCGCCGCCGGCGCCGCGCGGGTCGCTTGTCTATTCGCCGCCAACGGCGCGGCGCACGCGCTGTACAACGGCGTCAGCTTCGCCGTCGAGCTGACCCGAGATTGCACGAGATGACACGAGGTTGCCGGAGAGCAGGCGTCAGCTTCGCCGTCCTCGCACGCGTCAGCATCGCGACGTGCGCCGCTTGCTCCGCACCCCGAGGTGAGCCTGAGACTGCCCGAGAGTGCCCGAGAGTGATCGGGATTAGGCACGCCGTGCTCAACATCCTGCGCCGCGTGCTCGTCATCGGCGCTGCGGCGGCAGTGTTTGCGACGCCGCTCTCGGCGGCCAACTGCCCACCCTAACCTCGATCCTGACCCTGACCTTGCCTGACCCTAACCCTGACCCTGACCCTGACCTTCACCCCGTACCCTGACCCCGAACCTAGCTTCACCCTGTACCCTGACCCCGAACCTAGGTGGCCAACTGCGCGGGCGTCGCCACGGCGGTGGGAGGCGTCGTCGCCTTCGCGCGGACCAAGGCGCGCGACGGCAACAGCAGCAGCGGTGGGGCCAGCGGCAGTGGCAGGACTCGCACAAAGGGTTTGCTTCCGGTGTGAGTCACAGTGAGTAAAGTACACAGTCAACTGTCAAGCGCTCAGACGTCTCAGTGTTTTGCCGTTTTATTTTTTAGGTGCCGATATGCAGAGGAGATAATGCACACTCTGTTACATGATGTATGAGGCATGGGACACTTGCACGTTGCAGGATTGCTGCGGCCTGCGCTTGCCAGGCGCAATTTTGCTGGGCGACTGCGCGCCGGGCTAGACCGTAGTAGAGGTGTGACGGTGTCCCCCGATTTCGCCGCGCTCGGCGAACCTCGACAGCGCTTTCGGTGGCATGCAGCTCTTTGCGCCTGAAGCCTGGAGAGCAGCTCCTCTGCTGCTCACACACTCTGCACAGTTGACACAGCCTACTGTGCGGCTGCCACAGCTGTGACAGCGATGGGCTCGCCCTCACTGGCCCTCAGTCACTTGTGCTGCGGCTTGTGGGAGCGACACTGCTCGGCGACTGCCGGCACACTGTGAGACCGTGGGTGTGAGGTAAAACCACGCTACCAGCGCTTGGTCACATCGGCCCCGAGGTCAGATCCATCTACTCTGTTGATGACAAGACTTGTGTAATGGCTGGAGCCGAGCAGGAGGGCCCAGCGCACAACCCCTGGTTGGTCAACTCAGGGTCCACACCCTACCTAGGTACTTGAAACAGAATTTTACAACAAAACTCCCTCGCACGACTTAAACAGCCAGGTCACAATCAGAACGAACGTCAACATATTCAACTTTGCCCAGGCCGCAGGCGTGAGTGAGGCGAGGCGTGCGTGACGGCGCAAGGCCCACACCCCCAAGATTCCACTCGCGCGCTCCCAGACACGGACGCGCAAGCGTTAAGCGCACGGGCAGAAGCGGGAGAAAGCTGTGTGGAAGGCCTTGCAGCTCCCGGACCCGCCATGGCCAATGGAGCACCCACCAAAGCTGTTGTATCGCCAGGTGGACCCGCAAGCGGGCGAGTTGCAGATTGCCGGGCTGTGGGGCCAAGCCGGGTACGAATTGACGGCGCGGCACTGCCGCGTCAGGGCGTTGAGCGAGTTGACGTTGAAACTTGTGTATCTGCCCGTGCGCGCGAACTCGTCCAGTGCCTGAATGTCGCAGGTCAAGCGACGCTCGCGGCACACCGACGTGCAGCTCTGGCCGAGGTGCCTTGGATCCAGGAGTGCCACTGCTGCTGAGGGTAACCGTAGCCACCGTAATGCTGCTGAGGGTAACCGTACTGCTGCTAAGGATTGCCGTGTGGGGTGCTAGTATGATGAGACGATGACTGTGCACACGGCTGCTGAGGGTAGTACTGCTGAGGGGCCCGTAGTGTGGGGAGTTGTCCTGTTGGCTGGCCAAGTGACCGGCGAGGGCACCTGCTGCAGCGCCAGCCAGGACCCCCAAGAAGTGGCTGGCCTTCTTCTCCTCGGGCATCTTCGGGCGGCTCCGCCAGCTGGAGGCGACGTTGTCCACCTTGCTCGTCGGCCGGGCCTGCCGATCCGCGAGCAGGCATTCCGCCTCCCCTCGAAATCGTGCACAACGAACGTCCTTCCGTCAATCTGGTGCGCAGGGAGGCCCGTCAGAACGGTGAACTCGCCAAAGGTGAAGTCGTCCGTCGTCGTGTAGACGATCGGCGCCGGCCCGCCCGCCCACGGGTCGAAGGAGCCGTCGCCGTTGAAGAAGTGGCCGAGCGCGTCCTCTTTGCACGAGCCACCTTGGTGGATGTGGAGACCACACGAGTTGTGTGCGTCGCCGGCACCGTCCTTGCACCTCGAGTCCACGCCCGAGAGCATGAACATGAAGGTCTGAGACGCGACGCGGCCGGCGTCGTCCGAGGTGATCAGGCCGACGGTGCCGCTCACCTCGGCGAGCGCGCCGTCTTGCTGCTCATAGTTGTAGTAGGGCACGAAGCCGGTCGTGCTAAGCGGCTTGAAGGTGAGGTCGTCGATCAGGAGCGGCACAGGGTAGGCTCCGCCCCACTGTGATTCGAACTGAGCGACGGCAGGACCCTTTGAAATCATGAATGGCGGCGTCCGGTGAGGTCCCCACGGCCGGGGGTGGTAAGTGGGTGATAGGAGGGCCATAAACGACCATCACACCGGCCATAGGACCCCTCCACCCCCCCAAACACAGTCCAAACCGGCCCCGGCGGCCGGCGGGACGCACGCCGGCGAAGCACCGTCAAGCTGCTGTACGGCCCCGGCATCGCCTCCCCTGGCTTAGCTCTCAGTCAAGATATTGTGCACATGGGTGGCCTCTACAATATACTCACTGACACTGAACCTCCCAGAGCTCGTCCCGGTCCGCCACGGCCATCCTCGTCCTCCGCGGCGCCGGCTCCGGCCCCTCCGCCGCACTGTGATGAGCGTCGGCAGGACCCTTTGAAATCATAAATGGCGGCGTCTGGAGAGGCCCCCACGGCCGGGGGCGGTAAGTGGGTGATAGGAGGGTGATAAACGACCATCACACCGGCCACCGGACCCCTCCACCCCCCCAAACACAGTCCAAACCGGCCCCGGCGGCCGCCGTGCAGGCGGCCGCCGGGGCGCACCAAACGGCCCTTCACGGCCGCCACACGGGCCACCACGGCCCGTCCCGGTGGCACGGGTGCCGCCGCGCACCCGCCCGACGCCCCCGGCCCGCCAGCTTCCGCTCTGGGGGGCTTCACCTCCGCCAGCGGGCCGAGCGCGCCGCCTTCTCGCCGCGCTGCGGCCGCACGCCCGAGAAGTGGCCGATGGGCGACCTACGCGGCACTAAAATCACGACTAGAAGCGCCGCCCGCCAGCAGGCAGCTTGCCCGCCGCGCGCCGCGCGCCGCCGCAGCCCCCGGCCGGCGCTGGAAGGGCTATGCCGGCCGGTAGCCGCCGTCGCGCCGCCCGGCGGCCGCGTGGGCCGCAGCGGTTGGGGAGGCGGCGCCAGGACGCCCCGAGCGTAGCTGTGAAGAGCCTGGGGCGCGGGGTGGGGGTCGGGGAGGGCGACGTGGGCGATGGTGGTGGCGTGGGTGCGCGGGGCCGGCGTGTGGGGGCGCGGGGAGGTCGGTGGTGGTGTGTGGGAGTTGGGGCTAGAACGGAGGAGGCCGGCCGGGATGGTGTGAGGGAGGGGGGGTGTCGGTGTCGGAGGGGGTGGCGGGGCGGGAGGCGGCGGTAGCGGTGGCGGCGGGGGCGGCGACGGCGGCGGCGGTGGCGAGGGCCACGGAATAGGCGGCACCCAAGGCGGCATGGGCGGCAGAGGCGGCGAGAAGGGCGGTGGCGACGGCTCGGCAAGGGCGGAGGCAGAGGCGGCGTGGCGGCGCGTCGGCGGCGGTGAGAGCGGAGGGGAGGGCGGTGGGGAGGGCGGTGGCGGTGGCGGCGGCGAGGCCAGTCGCGTGGGCGGCGGCGAGGCAGGTGGCGGGGCCGGAGGCGGCCCGGAGGGCGGCAGCGGCGGCGCGGCGGCAGCGGCGACGGGCGGGAGGGTGGGCCGGTGGCGGCGTTGGGCGAGGCGGCGGCGCGGGTGGCAGTGGCCGGGGCGGCGGTGCGGGTGGGCGGGAGGCGGCCGCCGACGGTGGCGGTGGCGGCCGGGCCATCGGCGGCGGGCGGCGCGGCGGGTGGGGCGGCAGCGGGGCACGAGGAGATCGTGCCGGGGGCAGCGCTGCGGGGAAGGGAGGAAGGGGCGGAGGGAGGGAGGAGGGGGGGGCGGCTCGCCTGCCGCCCTCGAGCCGCGACAGCCGGTGCCGTGGCCGGCCTGCCGTCGAACGCGACGGGGGGACGGCCTCATGCCGCCTCACCGCGAGAAGCGGCGGCCGGCCGCCACCTCAAAGGAGGCCTCTCGAGCGCAAATCACGCGCGAGGCACCTGCCGGAGGGGGTGGGGTGGTCGGGCGGTCAAGGGGAAGGCGTCTCCGGTGGGTGGGCGCCGCTCCCACAGCGCGCGGGGCGGGGAGGCCGACTGCGGCGGTGATACGGTCGCGCGCGCGGGGCGTGGAGGGCCAGGGAGGTGGAATACGGGGCGGCGGAAACTTCCGATTTTTTGCAGTTCTAATTAGCCCGAGGCTGGCCGGAGAGGATTGAGCCGTGCGATTTTTGTTTTTCCGCTGCTCCAGCCGGCCAGCCGTGCCTACGGCGGGAAAAGGAGCGTCCGATCCGGTCCGGCCCCGGCGGCCAGCGGGAACGCCGAGCGCCTCGGACGCCAAGCGGAAACGGCGTTCCGAGGCGGGGCGCGGTGGCGATCGCCGGTCGGCGCCTTCGCGGCCGGCCGGCCCGGTGGGTTGCCACGGCACATGCGCCGCGCGCCGTCGCCAGGCCCCGCCCCCGCCCCGCCAGAGCAGCGGCGAGATGGGAGGCGGTCGGCGGGTGACATCGGCTCTTCGAGCGAGCTTTCAGCTCACTTTGACGACGCTAGGAAAATCAATTCGTGGAATCCAGTTCGAGATGCAGTGAGGCGGAGCCTACCCTGCACTTGCGGCGGCGTCGTTTTTGGTCGTCGAGCGGGAGAGGCGAGAGGCAGGCCAGCAGAGAGGACAGGGACACAGGAACATGATTCGAAGAGCGAGTCCGCCTTGACAGAGACAACCCCAATCTTGACACGGTCGTTCATGACATGACACCCCGGGGGGGGACAGGGAGAGAGATTTTTTCGGTGTTTTGGCACCGAGCACAACTAAGGTAGAGTACCGTAACACTATGAGAGTCACCTGGCAGTCCGCCTGCGGACCTCCTCACGCCAAGGCTGACCGCTGCGCCTCGTCGCACCTCTCCGCCTGTCTCTCCACCCGCTCCTCCGCCGTCTCTCGAGCGAGCGCTTGCAGCGCCGCAACGCCGCCGACCCGGTGCCACTGCTCAGCGCACGCAGACGAGGAGGTTGCGAGGGCCAGGAGGGCGGTGATGATTTCTCTGCGCCAGCCATCATCCTCGGGCTCATCGAGCCGCGCCAGCAGGAACGAGAGGCAATGGTCGTCAGCGTCGAGGGTGGCGCGATTGCTAGCCACGACACCCTCGTGCGTGGCAGGAGCCTCCGACAGCCGCTTGAGCTCTCCGAGCGCAGCAGCGTGCAGCGCCGACGTGGCGTCGCCAGCAGTCTCCACGAGGCGAGCGAAGGCACCGCGCGGCGCGCAGATCAGAGACCAGCGCTTGCACACGGCCGCCGGGTGCCCGCACAGCTCGTCTTAAGGAGCACGCACGGCGCAAGGTCTGGGTCCTCCAGGATGCGGCGGCGCAGCGAGCCGCAGCTCACTCGATGGCCTCGAACCCGAGCTTCCTCAGCTGCGCGATCTGCGCCGGCGTGAAGTCGTCGGCGTCGACGACGTCGTCGAACTCGAGGACGCTCCACTTGACGACGACGGGCGGCTCGGGGACCGAGAAGCGCGTGCTCAGCGCGACGAGCACCATCCACACCACGTCCAGCGTCTGGATGATCGCGAGCGGTATGGGCGGGTCGACGCCGGTGCGCCCCTGCGCCTCGTACATGATGACGTCGATAAAGTAGAGGATGGGAAGGCAGAGCGTCACCAGGCCGTAGCTCACGATGTAGACCGTGTGCGAGCGCTTCACGTGGCCGCTCTCCCACGCCTTGCCCCAGCGGCACTCGACGTAGTTGCCCAGCTGGCAGAGGTAGCGGAAGGCGACGGCGGTGGAGAAGATGGCGAGGTGCGCGGCCCACTGGCCGTCGGGCGGGCCAACGAGCCACAGGAGCATCCACCCCATGCTCGCGAGCCCGTGCAGGTACGTCGTCACCAGCGAGAAGCGCTCGGCTTTGCTCGTCTTGCCGTCGTCGTCGCGCAGCTTGGTGCGCATCGCCTCGAGGCTCGCGTAGGTCCACGCGAGGTGCACGTCGTACGACATCGCAAAGACGGCGATGTACGACGCCGGCGCGTAGTCCCACCCAAAGCACGGGTTGAAGTGCCCCACGTAGACCCGCGCCGGGTGGTCCCACACCTGGGACCGGTCGTAACAGACCGTGACAATCCAGCACACGATTAGCGTCAGCACCACGAGCTCGTTGCTCGCGGCAAAGTAGGCCTTCGGAGATACGACGCCTTGAGGGGGCGTCATGAGCAGCCGATACAGCGCGAAGCGACTCCTCGAGAGGGCGTCGTGAGCGGGCGTCATCACCAGCTTGCACGTCGTCTGCGGCAGGAGGGTGTCGTCGTTGGAGGCGGGAGCGCCGCCCGTCGGTCGCAGCGCATCGCCCTCCAACGCCTCTCGGAGGACCTCCTCGTCGGCGTGTTCATCTGCTGGCGCCACAATGGCGGTCGGCATGCTAGCCGCAGTAAGCCACTCCGCCGCAGGCGCCGAGTTTCGGTGACGTCGGAAAAAAAATTCGGAATCTACCCTTATAAGTCTCTCGTGTCGGCGCCGACGCTCTTTTAACGTAGAACGTCCCAGCTGAACACTCGAGAACACCGCCCGCCGACGATCGATCAGTCCACAATCGTCGGCCCGCAGCGACCCGCAGCGATATTTGTAAATGGATGCCGCCGCCCCCCCGGCCCCTACGGCCGACGCGCCGATGCACGACCGGCCTCCGTCGGACGGCTCTCCGGCCTCTCCGGCCGCTGCCGCCCGCGCTGCTGCCGATCCAGTCCCTCTCACGCTCAGCGATATCCGCACAACCTACGACCAGGCACCAACTCCTGGGCGTTTACGCTTGACTACGAAACCATGCAGTGGATGCAGCTCGATCAAAACGGCGACGCCAACAGCTGGCCCCTGGGCGAATTCCTTGCGCTCAGGATGAGGTGCGAGCCATGATGCTCGACTATCAGCGTGCACCAAGTCGCTCACATTCCGTGAGTTCGTCAACGGGCCGAACTCTCCAAGTCGACGGCGATCTCGAACTCCGACAACTGGACCGGTGCACCAGCCGTGTAGGACGATGGCTCCCTCGACGACATCCCTTCATCGACGGACGCCTTCACCGCCGCCGGCCCTGGGCCATCCAGCGCGGCCTCCGACGGCCTGCACGTGATCGAGGTACAGAAACGGTGGCTGCCGCAGCTCACACCCTAATCGATCTGCCTTAGGCACGGAGCCAACGGGTTGAAAAGGCGATAGGAGAGGGGAGAGCGCCGGCCACATCGAGCGAGCGCTGACGTGTAAGGTGTCTGCGCTGCTCCGGTGTGTGTGGGATTTTGCCTCCCCCCATCTGTGCGGCGAGGTGTTTGCGGTGGGTGCGATGGCCGATCGTGCGCGATAGCCTCCCATTGTGCGTGGTGTGTCGGTGTGTCGGTCGTCCGGAGCGTGTGGCGGCGCCGTTGCATGCAGCGACTGCTCCACGTGCCACGACTGCTTTGACTGACGTGACTGACTGATGAGACATGAGTGCTGATGGATGATCTCCGACAACCCAAAACCAAAATGAAAATGCGGAGTGGCCCCACTTTGGCGTGCAGATCCTGCGTCTCTCACTGCCCGAACAACACTCAACAGAGGCGGGTCCGCCGCAGGTCCCCACTAGTACGGAAAAGAAAAGCCGCTAGCGCGCGAGGCCCCGCTCCTCTGCTGACGATCGAGAGGCTGACGCCGTGGCCGCCTCGCCGCTCACGAGGCTGACGCCGGACTCGTGCAACCGGCGCGGCGCCGTATGACAATCCTGCTGAAACAGCTCCACCTGTGGTTCGGCGATGTGTGCCGCCACATCGAGGGGGAGGAGGAGGCGAAGCGCCTCTACTCCAAGCTTTCGAACACGTCCCACCCGAGGATCAAGGGCGACGCGCTGCGCTCGCGCTGTGCTCAGCAGGCGACCAACAGTGTGTGGGGCAAGCCCGACCCTGCTCTGAGCCGGTTCCAGAACGACGCTTTGGTCGCGGCGCGCGTGCTCGCCTTCCTCAACTCGAAGAGGCTCCCGGTGACCGCTGTGAGAGCCACGCTTCTGGCACACCAGATCACGGACGCCGCCTCGCTCAGCCAGCGGGCGTGTGCCCAGCGGCTCTTCGACCACTGGACGCAGCCGCAGTCGCCGCCCTGCCCCGTCTGCGCTGCAAACGCCGCGCGTGGCTCTGTCGCAACCCGCTCTCCTCAGCGTGCAGGAGTGGGCACCGGAAGGGAGGGGAGTGACGGCGGCGGCGGCGGCGGCGGCGGCGGCGGCGGCGGCGGTGGTGGTATTGGCGGCAGTGGTGGCAGCGTTGCCCGCGTCGATGGCCGACAGCCTGCTGCCACGAGCGGAGCGCCGGCGTTGCCCGCCCACGGCCAGCCACCAACCAGCGCCTGCCAGCCCGCCACGCTCCAGCCCGCCACGCTCCAGCCCAACACGGACCCGGCTGCCGATGCGCGCGCGGTGGCGGCGGCTGCTCCCGCGGCGGTGCCGGCGCCGCGGTGGGAGGTAGAGCTCAAGGGCGGGTGGGTGCCTGCCGACGCTCGCGTGCTCGCCGCCATCTCGGACGCAGAAGCGGGCGGCCGCGGCGAGTACGAGGCTCGAGGCTTCAGCTACTCGGTCGACCTCCATCAGAGCTGGCAGCGGAACCGGAAGACGGGCCGCACCCGGCGCATCCGGTGCGTGCAGCCGCCGCCGCCGCAACCGCCGCCGCAGCCGCCGCCGGCGCTCCCACAGGACGAGTCACCGAGCGGCGGGCAGTCGGAGGACGACGAGAAGACGGTGGTTGGGTGCGCTGCCGACGTGGGCCGGCTGAGTGACGTGGATGCGGCCAGTCGTCCCTCCTCCTCCTTGGCGGCGGAGGAGGCGGCGGGAGCAGGGGCGGCGGCGGGAGCAGAGGCGGCGAGACAGCAACGCAAGAAGGGGAAGAAGCGGCGGCGGCAGCCTGGCGACGAGAAGGAGGAGAGCGACGAGGAGAGCCGCCGGCGCAGGCTGCTCGAGAAGAGTGAGAAGTGGAAGCGCGAGATCAATCAGTCGCTGCTGCAGCGCTACGCTGCTGACCGCGAGAGCCTGAGCGAGGAGGAGAAGGCGCGGGCGGAGGTGCTGCTGCTTCGGGACGAGAAGAAGCGGACCAAGCAGGCGGAGGCGCAGGCTGCGCCCCAGTTGGCCAAGGAGCTGAAGAAAGCTAACAAGGCTTTGAGGAAGCGCGAGAAGAGGAAGGACCGAGAGCGCGACAGAGACGCAGTCGCAGAGCCAGACGGAGCCGGCGGCGGTATGCGCAATGCGGTCTGATGCTTGAAACCCCCCCTCTTTTGTGTGCCTTGAGGGAGACGGCGTGCGACTGCGGGCGGTCGAGAGAGAGAACGTTCAATCGTAAAGAAATCGATCCGCTCCGCACACACCGGCCGCAGGCCGCACGCTCCGCAGCTGCGCGCCACACACCTCACACCTCACAGCGCTCAGCGGCGGTCGCAAAAGAAGGAATGGAAACTCTCTGGTCACGTCGCGCCCCCCGCGCGCTGCCTCCGGCGCTGCCTCACGTCGGCGAGCGCGCGGGCTGTGGCGGCCACGAGCGGGTGCTCGTCGCCGAGGCAGCTCGCGCGGATGCTGCAGGCGGCCGCGAGGGATTGCTCCGCCTGCCCGAGGGCCTCTGCGCTGCCGGCGGCCGAGAAGCGACCCGCGCGGAGGAGGCGGACCAGCGCCGAGCCGTGCGAGGCGTACAGCGTCGCGAGGCCGGGCGTGCCGAGGGGCATCACCTGCTCCCGCGCGGCGATCAGCCGCATCGACGCGTACGCGAGCCGCTCCTGTCGACACGTCTCGGACACGTCATGGACATGCCACCGGCATCGCATCGACGCGTGTGCGAGCCGCTCCGGGTCGCCGAGGGCGCGCGCGGCGCGGGAGAGCGCGGCGAGGCAGTCGTGCGCGAGCCAGTGGGCCGGGTGCGCCGCCTGCGACACGAGAGCGACGGGGTGAGATGTTCATACCGGGAGATGCTCATACCGGGCCTCGTAGGCGCAGTCGGCGGGCGCGGGCCGCCTGCTGCACGAGAGTACGGTCTGACTCGTTCAACTACGTCCGGTCCAGCGGGGCCGGGTGGCGCCGCCTGCAGCAGCCTCCCCTCGAGCAGCGAGTGCACCGCCTCGCAGGCAGACCCGAGCCGCTCCTCCGCCGACGGAGCGAGCGGCCCGTCGCCGCGCGCCGCCGCCTCCTCCGCCTCCTCCGCCGCGGCGGCCGCCTCGGAGCAGAGAGCACGCACCTCCGCCTCGAGCTCGCCTGAGGAGGGCTCGAGGAAGGGTCAGGGAAGGGTCCAGCACCTTGCCGCGTTCTCATCCGCCGGCTCGCCCAGCGCGGCGGCGGGCAGGCGCGATCGGCAGAGCGCCGCCGCCTCGCTCTCCTCTCTGCTGCGAGGCTGGGAGGGCTCGTAGCGGTGTGCGGCGCGCAGGAGCGCCCTCCGCTGCCGCCACGGGGCGAAGAGGTGGGGCTCGTCGAGGTACGAGTAGGTGACCTGCTCGCCAGTGGCGGACCCTGTGATGCACGTCCTCAGGAAGGAGCTGCGGCTCGAGGCCTCGAGTTGGTCGCCTCCTGCACTGTCCAGGAAGGGTCTCGGAAGTGTCCAGGAGGTGTCTAAGAGCTGGTCGCCTCCTGCACTGTCCAGGAAGGGTCTCGGAAGTGTCTAGGAGGTGTCTAAGAGCTGGCCGCCTCCTGCCCGCGCCGCAAGTCGACCAGCGCGCGCACGACGAGGACCTTGCCGCCGGCTTCGAAGGAGAGGACCCCCGTCGGGGCGCAGGAGTGGTTGAGCAGGCAGGCGGCGGGGAAGAGGCCGAGCCCGACCGTCCGGCTCGCCGTCGCGTCGTCGAGGACCGGGTGCGCGTTCGCGTGCACCGCGAGCAGCAGCCGCAGCACCGCCTCATCACTCCAGCCGGACGCACAAGAGCAACCAGAGCCACCAGAGCTGGCCGCAGCCGAGCGCAGTCTCTGGGCGGTGCGCTCCCACGCCTCCGCCTCGGCGGCGGATAGGTGCTCGCGGTGCGTCAGCAGCGACCCCGCCGCCTCCTCGGCCGCCTCGCGACCCGACCGCAAGAGCTCGAGCGAGAGAGCGAGCGTCGACGCGTCCAGCCCGACGCGCTGCGCGTCCGCAGAGGCCGCCGCGCCGTCGCGCCCCGACGACTCCGCGAGGAGGGCCGTCGCCGCGCCGCTCGCAGCCGTGTTGGCGACTGCCGCAGCCGAGGCCCGCAGAAGCACGCGTCCACGCGAGATCTCGCGGGTCGCAGTGGCGTGACGGCCCTTTGCAGGCGTCCAGCGGAGCGTGCAGCAGTCGGTGGAGCGCGCAAAGTCGCGGCCGGCCGGGTCGGACTCGACCGCGTCGGAGAAGCACCAGCGTGAGCCGGCGGCCGGCTTTGCGGCCACGGAAGAGGCTTCGTCCGCCAGGACCACGCCGATCGGGCGCCGCTGCTGCTCGCCCGATGCCGGCAGCACAGGCGTGCCCTCGCCGGCGCCCACGAGCAGAAGGAGCTCACTGCTCAGCGGCTGTCCGTGACGGGCCTCATGCATCGTTCGACCGAGGCTCGCCGCTACGATCGGCTCAGCCCGCCGCCCAGAGCGGCGCCGCGGAAGTCCTAACCTGCACCACCCAAGGTGAGTGGCAGTGGGGCCTGTTCACGTTTCTTTGTGCGCCACGGTGTGCGCCACGGTGTGCGCAGTCCCGTCCGCCAGGTGTGAAGTAGGACGTATTTTCTTCTCAATAACAAGGCTGTGAAGCATAGGAAATACCTCCCCCGGTATTTAGATCTACCTTGACTTGTGTGTGAGCCTAGTGCAGACCTGACATTCACCGTGGACCCGAGTCTGATCGGCTCTCTGCAGACGCTGCTGAGGCCGCCGATGCGGTTCTCGACCTCATTGTCTGATGACGATCGGCCGTCGATCCCGAGGCACGAGGGTCGTCGGTTGAGCTAGGGAGCCTGGCGATGGACGCCACCGCGACCCCTCGTGGCATCTCTCTCGCCGTCGGCGAGCTGGGGGCTCGCGGACGGACATGGATGGATGGGCCTCGGTCGGGCGACTTTCTTTGGTAACGATTCTAACTGGCTCCGTGCCCAGTGTCGTGCGAGGGAGTTTTGTCAGTGTATGTAGCTCTTACGTACATTCCCGGAGGAGGACTGCTGACGGGGTTTGCGATGAGGAGCGATCGTTTGTTGTAAAATTCTAACTGGCTCCTTGCGTGGATGGGTGGGACCATCGCATGCTTTAGCACGGTCGCGTTTGTGCTGGAGGACTTCTTCACTTCTCTATCCGTAAAATTCTCTTGTGCACAGGTAAAATTCCTTTCCGATACGAACTTACTATACTTTCCCAGGACTCGGGCGAGACAGGGCTTTTAGCCCGCTCCCGCCAGGTCGTTGCAACGGATGCCTACTTCGGTCATGACCTTACTCTCCATTGGTTCGTGCATGCGTTCATCAACGCTGCATGAAAAATATTTCGGCGTTTGCCGCTGTAAATGCACCTTTGTCGACGTTGGACTGAACGATGGCAGCTCATTGATGAAATGGTGGCGGGATCCAGCGCTTGACCGGCTCTCCCAGAAGCAGTCCCGTAATTTACACAAATGTAAATCACGGCCTCGGGAGAACTGCTACTATGGCTTTGAGGCAAACCCAAGATGGAGCACTCGCTTGAGTTTGTATGAGCAGCGACTTTCCAGGGATTACCACGTGAAGCTGTTCGTTGGAACTGCATTGAGCGTGAGCAGCACCACAAATCGTACTTTATACGTTGAAATGCAGGGTGCAGGCGTGGATGCAAGCCTCGAGAGCTCAAAAGCGGAACATTACAAAGATGCGAAGGGAAGATGGCATAGTAACAGCCAGGTCGCTATCTCTGACAGCAAGGGTTTCGTGCCAAAAACGGTGCACACAATGGATGCCACGTCGTTCCTCGCACAGATTGTAGATGCGAGCGATTTCGTATTCGTCAAGTTGGATATTGAAGGCCATGAGTACAAAGTGCTGCGGCATGTCATTGTCACACAGCCAGCTGCTGTGTGCGGGCTCGATATCCTTGCTGTGGAGTGGCACGCAATGCCAGCTTTAGGATTGCCTGTGAATGCGTCTGAGACGTTCAAGTGGTTGTTAAAGCAGCGTGAGGAATGCACTGTAGCCTTAGTACAGTGGCATTGAATATGTTGTAATGCCCGCGGCACGCAAGAGTTTGTATGGCAATCAAGAAGAGGATCAAGAGACGAGCTACCGGTTGCACTCGTGCGACGTTAGCGGGGGGCCACGACTACGTTTACGAAAACATCAGTCCCACGAGGTGTGGCGCTTTAGCATGTGATAGCGTTTATTATTCGAAAAAGTAACGAGTCAACAAAGGGTGTGCGATCGCTCCCGCGTGCACTACCCAGGCTCGTCGGCAGGGACGGTGGGGTTAGACCCACCTCCCAACGACGAAGTGACTGGTTCAAACACTCGTAACGCGACTGGCCGATGAAGTTGAAGAGCGACCCGTACGACGCGCACTTGTCGTCCTCCCTCCTCGCCACATGACGGCCGCCCCCGGGACACCGATCGTCGCCCTGGATTTTGCGTGGTAATATTCTTTTTTCAGTCCCGTGTGAGTAAAAGAAAGAAAACAAACACGCCAACGCGGGATGCGACGAGGACAGGGTCCCCACCTGCACGAGCAGGATTTGGACGCGCCATCCGGGACTCCCATCGCATTTTTTTTGCCTCGGCTCGCTGGAAATGCAACGCCGCTTGCCAGCTGCGCTTCTCGTCGCCGTCGGGCGGGCGATGACCGTCGGGATCAAGCCGCAAGCCTCGCTCGTGCCACAGCTCTCAACCGCATCCGTCCTCACCTTTGAGGAGGTGGCAGCGATCCCGAGGCCTGGCGCTCAGGGGCTCAGCATGGTGAAGTTCTCGCCAGACGACCGGTACGTGACCTACCTCGGCAGCGTCGAGGCCGCCAGCCTGA
Source organism: Emiliania huxleyi CCMP1516 (assembly GCF_000372725.1). Lineage (NCBI taxonomy): Eukaryota > Haptophyta > Isochrysidales > Noelaerhabdaceae > Emiliania > Emiliania huxleyi. The sequence goes on along the minus strand of NW_005201403.1, from coordinate 241,170 downwards.
CGCGCCAGCTCTACGTCTACGACCGGGAGACGGGCAGCACGTCGCTGGTGATCGCTCCACGCGAGGGCTCTGGCGAGGAGAAGAGCTTCTCCAAGGAGGAGGCGCTGCGCCGCGAGCGGGCGAGGATCATGTCGACCGGCGTGACCGAGTACAGCTGGGCGAAGAACGCCTGCCGCCTCCTCGTGCCGATGGACGGCGCTCTGTTTGTCCAGGCGCGCCTCGAGAGGAGGGTGCGAGTCGCTGCCCTCTCGCCACGCCTCAGCCCAACCTCGCTGCTGCCAGGACGGCGTCGCAGAGGGCTCCGCAGACAGCCTTCGTCGTCTCTTCGACCCAGACGCCTTTCCCGAGGTCGACTTCAGGCCGGCTCCTCGCATGCATACACACCGCCGGATCGTGACATGTCCCGGACGTGTCCTGCAGGTCGGGACCGGCCCGCTCCTCGACGCGAAGCTGTCCGACGACGGCGCGCGCTGCTTCTTCGTCTGGGGGGGTGAGGACCTGCTTGCGAGGGTGGCCGATCGGCCGAGGTCGGCCGAGATCGGCCGACATCAGCCGAGATCGGCCGAGATTAGGCGAGGTCTGCGCCTGCGAGGTTGGCTCCGCCGCCGACGCGTGCGCGCCGCGCCGCCTCACGCTCGGCGCGCGCGGGGAGGAGGGGAGGTCGAATGGGCTTGCCGACTACTGCGCGCAGGAGGAGATGAGCCGGTACAGCGGCTACTGGCCCTCGCCGGGCGGCGGGGCGCTGGTTGCGTTTGAGGAGGCGGGCAGAGGAGCTCCCCTTGGCCCTCGCGTCCTGTCGAAGGATTCTCTGGGCTGACTGGTGACTGGACCCGCCACAGGTGGACGAGTCTCACATCCCCCCCTTCGCAATCATGAACGCGGGCGTCGACTCGCCGCACGAGCAAAACGAGCAGCACCACTACCCCTTCGCGGGCGCAGCAAACCCAAAGGAGCCCGCCCGCCGGCCCGCCCGCCACGCGCCACGAGCCAGTGCCACGGTTCACCGGCCGCCCCCCCCAACAGGTCCGGCTCGGACTGGTGCAGGCCGGCGGCGCGGCGGACGTGGGCGAGGAGGCGGCGCCGAGCGAGGCGCCGACGTGGTTCGACCTGTCCGGCCCGTTTGGGGCAGACAGCTACCTCGCCCGCGTGCAGTGGGATTGCGGGGGAAGCTCGCTGCTCGTGCAGGCGCAGCAGCCCGCTCCTCCTCCTCCTCTCGGGCTCCTCTCGGGCTCACCTCGGCTCCTCTCGGCTCACTTCGGCTCCTCTCGCCTCCTCTCGGCCTCCTCTCGCCTCCTCGGCCCACTCTGCATAACAGGTAATAAATCATTCACACCAATGACACTCCGCAGGTCGAGAGCCGGGACCAGCGCTCGCTGGCGCTCCTGCGGTGCGACGCAGCGACGGGGCGCGTAAGCACCGTCCTCACGGAGCAGTCTGACACTTGGGTCAACCTGCACGACATGCTGGCGCCTCTGGGCGGCGAGCGGGCGGAGATTGGCTGCCAGAGGTCAGCCGAGATCGGTCGAGATCGGTCGAGATCGGTCGAGACTAGGCGGAGAGGAGCTGGTGTGGGCGTCGGAGCGCACGGGTTTGCGCCGCTTGCACGTCTCGACTCCCCGAGATCAGCCGAGGTCAGCCGAGATCAGCCGAGACTAGGCTGGCGCCACCTGTACGTGCACTCTGCAGACGGCGCTTGCCTGCGCGCGCTGACGAGCGGTTGGTCGGGCGGCGGAGGAGCCGCTCTGCCTCCCCGCATCTCCCCACATCTCCCCAGGTCTCCCTGTAGGCGAGTGGTGTGTGGAGGAGCTGCTCTCGGTAGACGAGGAGCGAGGACACGTCTACTTCATGGGCAACCCACGCACCGCGCCTGACGGCGGTCCGCTGGCGGCGGGCGAGTACACGGAGCGCCACCTCTGCCGCGTCACGTCTCCAATGGCTGATGGGTGCTGTGTGAATTAACGATGTGCTAGTAGGAGCGCCACCTCTACCGCGTCAGATGCGACGGCTCCGACCCCTCGCCAGAGAGACTGACCGCGCAGGCTGGCCTTCACTCCGGTGCCCACCCCTCTCGGACGCGTCTCCCCTTCATCCTCCTGGCTGGCTGATGCGCTCGGCTGACCGCCCAGGCATCGCCCTCTCGCACGACCACTCCGCATTCGTGGACTCCTTCTCGTCCGCGAGCGAGCCCGTCGCCGCCGCACTCGCAGCGCTGCCGCAGCCAGCCGCATCCTCCGCGCGTCCCGCCGCCGCCGAGAAGGTGCTGTTTTCGGCCCGCGCCGCAGACGCCCGCGTGGCGTCGCTCGGCGCGGTCCTGCGGCCGCCGCGTTTCGTCTCCTTCCCCTCGAGCGACGGCGCCGTGACGCTGCAGGCGGCGGTCTGCGAGCACGGCGAGGCGCCTCCTAGACCTCTCCAGGACCCTTCCCGGAACTTTTGGGCAGGCGGCGGTCTACGAGCCGGACGAGTCGATCTTTGGTCACGGACCGCACCCCACCGTCGTCTCCTGCTACGGCGGGCCGCACGTGCAGTACGTGCAGAACGGCTGGAGCCTCGCCACCGCCGACTTGCGCGCTCAGTTCCTGCGCGAGCAGGGCTTCCTCGTCCTCAAGTGCGACAACCGCGGCTCCGACAGGCTCGCCACCGCTACGGGCTCGCCACCGCTACGCCCCGCTGCGCGACACCGCCCCGTGCCTCGCCCCCGTGAGTCGTCCCCGCCACTGCGCCCCGGCAGGCGCGGTCTTGCCTTCGAGGGGGCGATCAAGGGCGACCTCGGGAGGCTCGAGGTGGACGACCAGGTCGCCGCCGTCGAGTGGGCCGTCGCACAGAGCCTCGCCGACCCCGCCCGCGTCGGCATCATGGGGTGGTCGTACGGCGGCTACCTCTCGGCCATGTGCCTCGCGCGCGCGCCGTCCACCTTCCGCTGCGCCGTGGCTGGCGCACCCGTCACGAGTTGGGACGGCTACGACACGCACTACACGGAGCGGTGCGCGCCTCGAGACGACGCGCCGTTGAGCCCCCGCCCGCTTCCACGCCCTGAAGGCTGCCCGCCTCCGCGCCCCTGTCTCGCGCGCAGGTACATGGGTGGAACGCCTCAGTCCGCGCCGGAGGCGTACGAGCGGTCCTCGGTGATGAGCCACGTCGACGGGGTCGAGGGCGCGCTGCTGCTCGTGCACGGACTGATGGATGAGAACGTGCACTTCCGGCACACGGCGCGGCTGACGCAGGCGATGGTGGAGGCACAGAAGAGCTACGAGCTGCTGTGCTTCCCCAAGGAGCGGCACTCGCCGCGCAGCCTCAAGGACCGCGTGTATATGGAGCAGCGGGTCTTTTCGTTCCTCCAAAAGTGGCTGAAGTAAGCCCGCTGTGCACACTCAGGGAGCGAGCGTGTGGTACTATGATGTACTTATTGAGTCTCACGTGTAGGACAGACATGTGAAGAGCGAGAGAGACTCTCCTCTCTCGGCCCTCGGCACTACGGCTTTACGCATTACGGGGAGCGAGCAAAACCAAATCGAATGGGGAAATCGCAAATCGGCTATATACAAAACCCAAACTAAGTTCAATATCTTGGAGAATCGACCAGCACCAGCCACCAGGGTCTCCTATATATGTGCCATGAGACATGACCTCAATCCTCATGTAGCTCCAAGTAGACAAGGATCATTTACATTTTCCTCGAAAAAATGCCGCGGAATGAGGTGTAAAAGGGTAAGCGATGTGCGCCTGCTCCGGTGCTCGCAGTACTCTGTACTGCCAGTAGCCGCGCCCCATGCCGTACAACACTTACCACTCTTGACTCTACTCATCTGTGTCGTGTTGTGACGCGATCCCTCTACACGCACGAGAAGTATCCAATCTCGTCTGAGAGTTTGACCGTTTTCATTTATTAACCGCGCAGGGCCGTATGTTGAGGAGTGAGTGCACCCTCCTCGGTGCCGCCAAAGGGAGCGAAGCCGGCGGTGAGCACACCGAGGCCCCCGGCCGATATGACACGCACGAGACACGCAGGCCAGCACCCGAAACTGGAAGACCATATTCCCCGGCGGTCTTCCCTTGATCCTCTTGTGCATGCAGCGCGGGTGATTCGAGCTTGGAGTCCGTATCCTCGCCCGCTCCTCCCCCCGCGGCTCGTGCGCCCATTCACTCGTGCGCCCATTCACCCAGGGGAGCACTCCGCACAACCGCGCACTGCCTTCTGGCCGTGTGCCTTTCATGTGGCGTCTCCCTCGACCCGACGCCTTTGTGAAGCGCGTCAAAAGCGCATGCGGCAGTCTCTCGCCCAGTGGCCAAAGCGCAGACAGCGGTGGCACTGATCCCGCCGGCCGTTGCTGCTCTGAGACACCGATCTCGACCGCTTCCGCCGTTCTGCAGTGTCGTGGTCGACCCAGAGATCGGCCCACTCAAAGTCGTGCTTCTTGGGACAACCGGCAGCGATGTAGCGGCGAGGGCACTCGTAGTAGCGGCGATTGTAGTTTTTCTCACTCCGGGAGAGCTTCTCCACGAAACTTCCGGCGCCGCACGGACACTCGGGCGGCGGGGGCTTCGCTGGCGGCGAATCCTTCTCCTCCTCGTCGTCATCGTCCGAGCGGATTGGAGAACCCCACGCATTGTACCGTGGTTCCGTGCGCGAGGCTGCGTTGCCGGTGGCCGGCGAGCGGGCTGGTGGCGGCATGGCTGCCTGAGGAGACTGTAACGCAACGAGTTTGAGCACTACGTTTTCCAGCGGCTCCTCGGGCTTTTGAACTGAACGGCTGGGAGGCACGCCGCAGGTAAGTGCGATCTCCGACCCACTCGCAATGATTGCCGACTCGCCTTTCCGGAGCCAGATCCAGGAGTTGCTCGTGCGCACGCCCGTCTCAGCGTGGCCGCGCGAAGTGAGCAGCAGTCGCGCCTCATCGTCAGGAGCGGGCTCGAGCGTGGCCTGCTGCCGCGAGACGCAGCGAGGCATGCCGTCGAGTCGGCCCAGCGAGAAGGGCAATGCCGTGGTCGGCGCAAATTCGACCGCGTATTTTTCCGACTGGACCTTCCACATTCGGACCGCGCCACCTCCAGCTGCGCGCTCAGTAGACAGTACCTGACGGCCAATGGCTTGTGAGCCGAGAGACACACAAAAATGGCCAAATGCTCTGGGACTGGCCCTCCCTTGCCGCGTGTTTTCTTTCTTTGGCGGACTGGCACACACACCGGCAGACCACAAAAGAATCCCATCGACACTCCTGGTTGAGGTTTTGCCACGAGAAGCTCATGAGCGCTGAGGGCCCTGACTGAGGGCCCACCCAACTTCAGAATCGTGCTTTTTTGGTTACTCGAGTAGGGACCAAACCGCGAAGGACCACTTTTGGTCGATCCGTCGAAGTGATTCACTCCTTCCCATCACGTTGGAGGGAGGCTGGCACGGAGCTCTGTGCCAGCAACAGGAACCGAGCCGTACGGCAAGAAGAGATCGATGGGGAGCGAGATCGCCAGAGGAGCTTCAGGGGTAACCTGAAGTCCTCCGTGACGCGCTCAATCGCTCCCAAGCGGGTGGCTCTCGAAAATCGTCGATATCTTCCGGAAAGACAACTCTTGCCGCAGAGCACGGCAGCCGATATGCAGACGGAGGCGCAGTCCGCAGAAAGGCACGCGTACTTAAGTCTTAACGAGTTCCGCGACCTACGCAGTCAAACCTGGGGGGAACTGACCGCATTTCATGCGGGCTTCCGAAACCTCCCTGAGCGCGCCGTATGCTGCAGTTCGAGCGTGGTCCGAAACAAAGCTCCGTAAGCGCAACAACAACCACCGCCGCCGAGCCGCGAGCGCCGTGTGGGGCTACGGGGCTCTAAATAAAAGTTAAAACAGACAACCTACTTTAAACTTTAATAAGGTAAAGTTCCGTTTCACGCCCCGGACCCGCTCACAACCGACCTGGTATGGCTAGTTCCAATTCACTCTGACACGCTAATCTTGAAAACGCGTCCAACGGAGCTCCGTGTTGCTCCCAGCGCCCTCCCCCGAGCTTCCTGCGGCCATGGCCGGTGCTACTAGTATGGGGGGCTACCTGGCTACCGCGAGAGCGACCCAACTCGTCGACATCGTCCGATGATGGTGCCGCAAAGTCAGCCTTCGGAGGCTATCGTGGGGTCGAGCCGGCAGTAGCCGTGACATGTGGTTCCACCACCCTCGTAGGCTTTGCCTCTGGCCGCCACCGTTCCCAGGCTGCCTAATGGGATGGAAAGGAAGGCTGGGCGAGCGTATAGAAGCGTGCTCGACCTCGTCGTGGCAACCTGCACGGCAGCCCTGGCAGGCGCGATGAGCGTCGTGCCACCTGACCCAAGACGGGTCGCAGGCGTCGTACCGAGCGCGTCGAGACCGTGTCCTGATGTGATCTGCACGGTTGAGTCACGTCGGCGTCAAAGGAGCGACGTGCGACCTGTCAGAGCTTGATCTCCGATCTCAGCGGCGTCGAGTCGTCTCCGGCGGCGACAATTTGGTACCTCCCCAGGACGCGCAGAGGCAGGCAGCTGCGACCCCGCCGAGTGGACGGGGGTGCACTCCGCGCCACCTGCTGTGTGCGCCCGTCCACTCGGCGGGGTCCGCAGCTGCCTCTGGAAGGCACCGAGAGGTACAATAGTGCGCGCAAATGTGGTCAAATCAAGGTTTTGTAACGCGAGCTGTGCCACAGTGAAATGGAACTAGCCTATGTGTTGACCCACCGGCGCCGGTAGGGGCGCCAAGCCGCTTCCCGGGTAGTTGCACCCGTCGCACACGAGGGGCACCCCGATCGCATGGTAGAAGTCTGCCTTCAACGTGCCAAGCGCGCCCGTGAAGTCGGTGCCCTTGATGACTGTGTTGTTGAAGGTCGAGTCGGGGACGCTCGCTCCAATGAACTTGGAGTAGCTCACGTCTGCCTTGTCGAAGCAGCCGATGTTGAGGACCGAGCCCGAAAAGTCGGCGCCGACCGCCCTGCGGGGAGTGTGGGGGGGGGGGGGGGGAGGCACGTGGCTCCGAGGAGGACCCCGCTCTCTTGCGACGTCAATCTGGGCGGGGTCTCGGCTGGCTCGCACGTGGCGGAGATCATGTTCAGCTCTTGCAGCTTGCAGTCGCGCAGAGTCGCCCCGTTGAGGTTGGCGTTCTGCAGCTGCAGCTTCTCGACGTCGGACTGGCGAGGTTAGGGGGGGCGGGGGCGGGGGGGGGGGGGGCTCGGCGAGCGACGGAGTGGCTGCCCCTTCCGGCACGCGCGCACCCGGATCATGATGACGCCCTGCATCATCGAGCCCGTGAAGTTGGAGTCGACGAAACCGGTGCCGTCGAAGGTCGTGCCTAGTCCGTGGCCGAGCTGCTGATGGCTCGTCCGCTTCTGAGACTCATTGACGACCCCCCCCCCCCCCGCCCCTTCCCCATGGCCAAGGCCGCGCCTCGGAAGGTCGAGAACGGCATCTGCATGTCCTCGACGCGCCTGTGTCGTGCACAGGGCACGGGCGCCTCTGGAGGTGGCTCTACGAGAGGGTGGCTCTACGGGTGGCTCTACGGGTGGCGCAGGCTCGCGAGAGGGAGGGGGCGGGGAGGGAGGGGGCGGGGAGGGAGGGGGCGGGGAGGGAGGGGGCGGGGAGGGAGGGGGCGGGGAGGGAGGGGGCGGGGAGGGAGGCGGCGGGGAGGGAGGGGGCGGGGAGGGAGGCTGTGGTGCATCTCGGGCACATGCGCATGTGCATGTGCGCACATGCCGGTCAGCTGTGCGCCGTCGAAGGAAGTGTCTAGGGGGTGTCTAGGAAGTGTCGAGGCGCACATGCCGGTCAGCTGTGCGCCGTCGAAGGAGGCGTACGGGAAGTCGGAGTCGGTGATGGAGGCGTCCCTCATGATCGCCTTTTGAGAAGGTGACGTTGACTGATAATTAACTGCTAATTAACTGCTAATTAAACTACGAACTATGATCGCCCTGTCGAAAGTGACGTTGACTCCCATCGGCTTAGCGCCGCGGATGCTCCGCATGTTGATCATCTGCATCGAAGCCCCTGGGGAGGCAGCAGGCCAGCGGCCGGACTCAGTCAACCCCCCCCCTTTCCCTTCCCTGAGTGTGTCCAAACTGCGAGAGCCGCGCGCCGGTGAAGTCCGCATGGTTGATGGTCTAGGAAGTGTCTAGGAAGTGTCTAGGAAGCGCCGGTGAAGTCCGCATGGTTGATGGTCTAGGAAGTGTCTAGGAAGTGTCTAGGAAGCGCCGGTGAAGTCCACATGGTTGATGGTCGCGCCGGTCCAATCAGTGTTGTCGAGCATCGCGCCTAACCTCGGCCCCTCTCGGCTCCTCTCGGCTCTTTCAACGGGTAACAGGTCTCCGGCTCTCGTCAAGGGCACGGGAGGAGGAGGGGGGGGGGGGGGGGAGCGCCTCTGAATGCCGCCCTCGTGCAATCCGAGGTTAGCAGGGGCGCGGAGTCAAACGCCTTTCACGCGAGCACCACTCACGTGAACACCACGCCTCGCCCCCACACGCCGCCAAGCACCCCCGGCAGGAGGGGAGGGGGCCAGGAGGGGAGGGGGCCAGGAGGGGAGGGGGCCAGGAGGGGGCCAGGCGGGGCACGCACCGCCCCCGAGAAGTTAGCACGGGTGGCGTTGACGCCCGTCATGGAAGCCTCGGACAGCTTGCTGCCTAGTGGTGTGTGTGCGGAACCTCCTCCTCCTCTCGTGCACGAGGTGCGTGTGGAGGGAGAGGGAGGGGGGGGGGGGCGGGGTGGGCGCGGGTCAAGGTCGCCGGCGAAGTTAGCGCCGGAGATGTCGAGGCCGTCGAGGAGTGCCTGAGAGGTCGGTGTGTTGTGTTGTGCGCTGTTTGAGGGGTCGATCTCGGGTACATCTCGGGTCGATCTCGGCTCCATCTCGCCTTGGAGAGGTCGGCGTATCGCAGGTCTGCGTTCCTCAGGTGCAGGCACCCCTGCTCACACACAGCACACCGTCACAGCATGGGGAGCAGAGGGCGAGGCCGCTGCCCGAGGCAGAAGAGGTCGCCCTCAGGTCCGCACCAGGGCCAACCAGCAGAAGGCAGGGGTTGGGCGGCGGGGGAGGAAACGGCGGCGGCGGGTTTGGCGGCTGCGGCGGCGGCGGCGGCTGGGGAGGCGGCGGCGGCGGCCGCTCGACGTATCCCTTTGGCCTGCCCTTTGGCCTGGTCGTCGGCTGAGGCGTGGGGACCACCGCCGCGGCGGCGGGGGCTGCCGCTTGCATGGGCATCGAGAGGGCGCCTCCGAAGGAGGACTTGTGGGCGAAGATGATGTAGCAGCGCGAGGTCGGGATCGGGTACACCGACTTGACTGGGTCCTTGTGCAGCTCGCACACCCACTGCTTCGGCTTGACCTCCGTGAATTCCCACGCCTGTATGCCCGCGGCAGGGAGAGGCGACTCGCGCGCGCGCGCGGCCGAGGCGGAGAGAGGGCCTGCCGCGGCGCGCACCACGCACTCATGCGAATAAGTAGTCACGCACTCCTCCCCGCACTTGCTCTCCGTGACGCCCCACTTCTCGATGTACGACCCTTGGTTGCCGCCGGCCGTCCTGCAAGCCCCTTGCTTGGCCGGAGCCAGCCACTGCGGCTCTCGCGGGCCAGTTTGGACCGGCGCTAGCCAGTACGGTGCCTGTGCCTGCTGCAGGGATCGCATCTGGTGTATGCTAGCGCTGCCCTCTCGCGCCGCCGCCGCCGCCGCCGCCGCCGCCGCCGCGTCGCCCCCCCGGTATACTAGCGCTCGAACCGGAGGCGTCGCCGACCGATTCGCGAGCTCCGCTCCGGCCAAAGGGGCGGTGAGCTGCCACGCATGCAGCAGAAGCACAGACATGAATCTACACTGTGGTTCCGACTCACGGCGGGCAAAAAGGCGCTGTTCACATCAACGCACAACCCCGAAATCGCACAGTGACAGTCAGACATGCAACACGGGGTCCGCAGCCTGAGTTTTGGCTCAAGCCCCCACCTGCCAGCGCGAAGGTAAGATTGGGCACGGCGCCTGAGACAAAAAAGCCTCTGCAGGAAGCCGCCGCCCTCGGCACTGAAGTTAGTGAATTAGCCGGTTGCTTGGTCGAGGAGTGAATGCGCGCAGGAGGCCGTGGTTGGCGACTGCTGAAAGCGTCCCTCTCTCAGTCACTCCGTCAGTGTGTGAGTGAGTATTCTTGATACGAAACCACGACGACACACACCAGTCGACTCGCATCGGTTGCCTCCATGAACGGCGGAGCTATTCTCGCGCCCACACCACACCTGGCTCCAACGTGGACACGCCCATAGCTGGGGACACTACTAGGTCACGCATGGCATCACAGAAGTTTTATCTCTGGGCCCCGAAAGGCATCTCTAGCAGTGTCGTTACACATGCCCCCTCCCCTCCTGGGCGCATGCGCCTCACGTCTCGCCAGAGCATAAGCCCTTGGCGTGTAGCGAGACGAGTTTTTCGCCATGCAGCGAGCAGCAAGCCGCCCGCCGCAAACAGCCGGAGGCCTCGCCGCGGCACTGGCTGCGCCGCGGTCCCGCACCCGTCGACGCAGCTCCCCCCGCGGAAGACCGCGCGTAGCGACGTCTTGACGATCGAGATGAGCGTGCCTGAAGCTCGCCCACCTACTGCCCCTGAGAGTTGGTTATTGAGTGGGATCAGCTCCCCCCCTTGGGATCGAAGCCGCCACAACCTCACACCCAACATCCCAGGCGGGATCAGAAGGGGACTCCACACCGGACACCGCCCGGGCACAACCCCCCTACCCGTCGGATCGCACAGAGGGCCCCCTCGGAGCAGCCCACACACAATCACTCACACACACTCACTCCGTCACTGAGACGAAGGAGTGGTCGACGCAGGAGGCTGCCCTCGGCGACTACTTCCTCGCCCTCGGGCTGGCGTTCCAGCTCCTCGACGACGTCATCAACCTGCAGGTCATATCTCCCCATATCTCCCCATATCTGTATCTCCCCAGCTCCTCGACGACGTCATCAACCTGCAGGTCATATCTCCCCATATCTCCCCATATCTGTATCTCCCCAGCTCCTCGACGACGTCATCAACCTGCAGGTCATATCTCCCCATATCTCCCCATATCTGTATCTCCCCAGCTCCTCGACGACGTCATCAACCTGCAGGTCAGTCCGCAGCCAGTCAGTGGTACACACCGTCCTCCCTGCAGGTCAGTCCGCCAGTCAGTCAGTGGTACACACCGTCCTCCCTGCAGGTCAGTCCGCCAGTGGGGGGGGGGGTCTTGCTTGCTCCACACCGAGCGCCATCGGTCCGGACCGGCGTGGTCACCGAGGGGTGGCCTGCACAAGGTCTGAGCCGCGGGCGCTCGGCGCCAAGTGCGGTGTCACGCTCGCGCTGGAGCGGGACACAATGGGAAACCCTCGTTTCCTATGAACTCGGTCCCCCAACGGAAGAGGCCTCGCTCCTATTGGAACTGGCCAACATCAGATTTGCCTCTCGTGCGTCCCTTTTTGAGCCGGAAAGCTATTTTCTTTTGGGTCCTGTGGGCACCCTAATGGAGCTCCAAACACCCTCTGTTTTCCCTGGAAATTTCCGGAAACGCAAAGTGCTGGGGACCCTCTGTTTTCCTTTTTGTTTGCCGGAAAAGTATAGGAATTCCTATACAGGCCAAGAGAGAGGCCCTGGAGGATCGAGTTTTGTGTCGTGATTGCTGAGGCGCTGTTCACAGTTTTGCTGAGTGGTCTTGTTTTGCATGTGTGCGGACGTGTTGTCGCGATCTGTCCGGCTGCACATTCGTCTGAGCCAAAATGGAGAGATGCTCGGACCGCCGCTTGCTTCTCCTCGCGACCCTCTGTCACGTCGCGCGCGCGCCCTGCGGCCCAACCTGCACGGGCGCCGCACTCCGGCGATACGCGACCAACCGCGGCGGCAGCTTCACGTGCGGTGCGCGTATCGAGTGGTTGCGCGCGAACCGCGGGATGGGCGAGGCGGAGGCGTGCCAGCGAATTGCAGGCACGGAGTTCCCCGTTGAGTGTGGCGCCTGCGCTCCAGCCGGCGCCGCTGCGGCAGCAAAGCTGGTCCCGTCCTTCGTCTGGGCCGGGCCCGGTGGCGGCAAGTCGAGCGGAGCATGTCGCACCGCTTCAGGCGGGGAGGGCTCCTTCGACGACGTCTACGACACGTCCGTGGAGGCGTGCAAGGAGCGCTGCGCCTCGCGCCTCGCCTGTGTGGCAATCGAGCACCACACGTACACGAGCGGCGGCCGGAGCGGTCGCACTCGCTGTGCGAGCTGCACGCGCGGAGATCACGTCACCCTGCCACCCTGGCCCTGGCCCTGACCCTGACCTGTGGCCCTAGGCGAGCTGCACCGCGCGGAGATCACGTCGGCCGTGCCGCTGATGCACCCGGTCCTCTGCCTGACCAAGGTGTGTCTTCAACCCCTAACCCTCGGACCCGGCCCCTCGACCCGGCCCCTGACCCAACACTAACCGATACCCCGGCCCGCTGTGATCCCGTGTCTGCAAGGAGCGTCCCGCCCCGCTGCCTCCGCCGCCGCCATCGCCGCCGGCGCCGCCGAGAGGGCCGCCGGCACCGCCATCGCCGCCGACGCCGCCTGCAGTGCCGCCGCCGCCGCCCGCGCCTCCGCGGCTGCCACCGACAGCGCCGCCGCCGCCGCTTCCGCCGCCGCCGCCGCCCGAGTTCCTCGACCCGTGTCTCTCGTACGGCCGTCGCTGCCGGCTCAAGTACGAGGACGGCTTCGAGTCGGGCTCACCCGACGAGCAGAGCGTGGAGCATCTCCCCGAGATCGCCACAGGCCAGCCGAGGTCCGCCGAGAGTAGGCTACCTCGACGAGGCAAAGTGGAACGTCGAGGTGCGGAACGACGGGATTCGCGGCGATGGCGACGAGGCGCGCGCCGCGTCATATGCCGCGTCATATGCCGCGTCACAGAGTCTCGGGTGGGCTTGATGACGGCCGCTGTCACAGCCACCCTCACCGTGAATCACCACGGCAGTCACACCACCGCCCACACCACCGCCCACACACCGCCCACACACCACGCACGCGGCTGTGTCACGGCCCGACCAGCCGAGTGCGCGCGCCCGACTCCTCTCGCCTCCTCCCGCCCGACTCCTCTCGCCCCGCACACGGCCCGCAGGAGCAGTTCTACGTGCGCGACGGGGTGGAGGTGTCGGGAGGGAAGGTGTGCCGCTGAAGCTGTGCAGCAGACTCCTCCCGAGATCCGCCGAGATCCGCCGAGATCCGCCGAGATCCGCCGAGATCCGCCGAGATTCGCCGAGATCCGCCGAGCTCAGGTGCACCTCAAGCTCTACTACGACTCGTCGCGCACAAGCGCACAGGGCGCCAGGCGGGCCGCTCGAGCGTCACGCTTGCCTCTCTCCCTCAGTCCCACGCCACTTGCCTCTCCCTTAGCCCGCCACTTGCCTGGAACGCCCACCCGCCCGCCTTGCGCCGGAGAGGAGCCGCCCCAAGTGAGACTCCCCCTCTCAGCTCCACCGCACCTCACCCGCGCACCTCTGCGCACCTTCAGGTGCAACGCCGACGAGCTGAGGCGCGCGGCAGACTGCCCCCCTGTGCTCTCAACCTGTCTCAACCCACCGCCCACAATGTTTTGCATGCAGGTACAGCACGGAGCCGGCGGGCCGATCCATCTGCGAGCGGAGCGCCGCCCGCCATCCGACAGGCTTCTTCTCGGGCCGCATCAACACAAAGGACAAGGTGTGTGTGTGTCACCTGCACGGCGCGGTCGGGGGCGCGGGACTCGTCTGGGTTGAGGTGAGTGCGTCGCATCTCTATAGGTGGAGGTCCTGCACGGCGTGGTCGAGGCGCGGGTCAAGCTCGCGGACCGGAACGACTACTCGTGGAGCGCCTTTTGGGCGCTCGGCACGCAGGTCGGCTCGCGAGGGCAGTGGTGGTAGAGGCGACCCCTGAACCCCGAGGCCGGACCCCCTCCGCCCGCAGGTCGGCTCGCGAGGGTGGCCCTTTTGCGGCGAGTCGGAGATCACCGAGATGTGGACGACGTCGACGCAGTGGTCAAAGTGGAAGGACGGAGTGGGAGACGCGATGAGGCCCGCCTTCACCCTCCACTCCTACCACTCCGTCCCGGGCGACTTTGCCGCGGCGAGGGCAAACAAGCAAGCCTGGGCGAGCTCTCTCCGAGACGCCCTCCCCCGCTCATCGACAGCTCCCCTCGCGCCGGCCCGACCCCGACACACCCAGGACACACGCCGCTCTCCCCGCCCGTCGCAGGTGTCCTACAACGAGGGCGCCTACGCCGACGGCACGTACGACCCACACGGCTACAACGACTACCGCTGGGTGAAGATGCCAAACAAGATCGCGTGGTTCGTCAATGAGAGGCCTGTCGCCGAGGCGTGGAACGGGGGCGGGCAGGTGCGGATGCGGATTCACAATGGGAGATGGTGGGGCGGCGAGTTCGGGGACGGGCTCTGGGCTCCGTTTGACGACCCGAGGAACCCGATGTTCCTCATCTTCAACCTGGCGTTCGGCTCCGGCGTGTCGCTCGGCGGTGCCAAGGACATCAACCGCTTCCGGAAGAATGGGGAGCTAGACCGCGCCAGCATGGAGTACGTGCGCGTGTGGGAGGTGGCGTCGTAAGTCAGTAGTAAGTAAGGGGTATAGGTGGTGGCATGCGCATGGTTGATTACATACCGTACTGTTCCAATTTTCAAAGCAAACAATCGATAGACACATGCTGTTGCTGAATGACAAGGTAAAGCCGTAATGCTCACCACGAAGCCCCATGGAGATGCACATATATGTGTGGCATGTGGGTGTTTACACACCCACAATGCCACACTCTCACAATAATGCATACATGTACGCACAACGTAGCATGTATGCATGTGCGCATGCGCATGCGCATGTCATGCACACATCCATGCAGACACGAGACTACATCCCCCTCCCCCCTCTCTCCACCACAGTGCCTAGATGCGCCCGACCACCTCCTGGCCTTCAGACTCAAGCTCACCCAGGCCCCATCCCAGCCAGCCCACACGGCCTCGCTGTCCAGCCCGCTCGCCCGGAAGGGCGAAGGCATCCTGCTCCTTCCGCGCTAGGTTCGTCCACGCCCGGCAGTCCACGCCAGCCGCCGCGGCACAGGAGCGGGGGCAGTGGGTTCCCACAATATCCTTGCCCACACCCGGCGGGGGCGTGTCCCAGAGCGTCGAAAACGGCTTCAGGCATGCTTCTCCCGCGGCGATTTGCTCGCAGCTGACCGCGATTGAAGGGCAGCCATGCTCGGCGCACAGCCACGGCCCGCCTGTGCACTTCGTGGAATGCAAGCCCCGGGCGGCGGCAGGGTCGTGGGTGGCGCCCTCTCGAAGACAGGGCCGCTGGTAGACAGGCCCAGGCTGCACGCCGGACCGGAGCATCGCTGCGCCTGCTGCCCCCTCTTGTCCGCCTCGCGATCCTGCTCGACTCTGCTCACCGCCTGCGCGAGCGCGATGATACTCTGCTCCTGAACCTGCTCGCGCACGTGCTCTCGCGCACCTTCTCAGCGTCATCCTCGCTGTCGTCGCCCACGAAGATGCTCTTGATCGTGTGCGCGGCAGCAGCCTTCGCCTCGAGCCCCGCCGACGCCTCGTTCGTCTTGGCGACCGCCTCTGCACCCTCCACGGCCGCCTTGACCGCGGCGGGGGCAACAGCGACCTTGACTAGCGAGACGTCCTCGTGGTCGAGCACGAGCTGCCGGCGGCCAAACACGCTGCCGAGCGCGCCCTTGACATCTGACGCCATCTCGGTGCCGACGGCGGTGCCCATGGCGGCCTCGGTCTGCAGTTCCTTGTCGCGACGGCGATTGCGAGGGCATTCCGGAGGCCATCACCGGCGCCACCGACCGTGAAATGTCCCGACCCGCAGCCCTCATGCACCAGGCGCATCGATGCAGTCATAATATGTAGGCCTTGTCTCCCGAAGTTTCGAGCAACAGCCGCAAAAGGTGCTTTTCGGCAGTTCATCGCGACACGTCCAGGTGCCGACAAAGCGGCTTCCCAGCTCACCACCTCGCCTTCTCTGTCGCTCACCTGGCCCAGTCCCATCAGTATCAAGTCTGAGCTGTCCCAAACCGTCCTTATTTTGGGTGATGCAGCCCACTCTGGCTCATACCACGGCTCTTACGGCCTCATACACGCCCGTTTCACCCACAGACACCGCCGGCACGCACTCCCACTTCACACATGCTCAAGCACAACCCCACCAAAGCACAGCCCTGCTCAGAGTAGTCGTGAACCACCCTTTGGCAGCCGTGGAAGCCCCACAGCCGCTGCTTCTCTCGGCTCCTCTCAATGCGTGTCGTGCACCACCCCACGACAGCCCACCGAAAGAGCACTGGTGCTCTCCGCATGCGCCACCGATGTGATTGTGCAACGTCAGCCACCTCGCCGGAGGTAGTTGCGACTGGGGACACCGGAAGCTCGACGCTCGAGCACGTGTGGCAAAGTTTTGCGACATCCTGCGACTCGACCCCCGAGGGCTGCCGGCCGCCGACAGCAATACCGAGACCGGATTGCGCAGCGAGTTCGGTCCGAATGTGCCCAGGGCCAGCCCGTGGACCGGTACGGACGGCAGGTACCCATGGGACCGCTGCGGCGGGCCTGGGAGGCGCCACGAGTCCCAATGACGCACGGTCGGCGCAAATCCCCAAGCTGGAAATAGGCCTTTAATGCCCGCAACAGACTGTAAGGCCTCACGAAATGGTTCGCCGGAGATTTAGATTGAAAACCAGATTCGCCGGTGGGAGCCGGCAACGTCACCACCAGTTGCGGCGGACACTAAGTTGTTTTTCGTTGCAAATCAGCGCGGATTTTCCTTGGTGCTTGGATTTTATTTTTCCTTTCCGCTATACCCCCCCCCCCGCAGAACAACCCCAAGGCGCGCAACTGCACGCGACACACATTTGTCAGGGACTCGTAGGCTTCATTCAACATACATGCAAACGAAGCTCTCGACGTCAGCTAGTGAGTGATATGAATTTCGCTCGGTCGGGGCCCCGGGGGTCGCAGACCTCCATGCCACAGAGAGATTCACCCTTGGGGACCCGCTGTGTGCGGGGCAGGTAGGTAGGTAGGAAGGTGAAGAACAGTCAGGCTCGCGGGGCGCGCCCCTGCCCAGGGACGGCGGCAAGAAACCTAACCGTCTCATAAAGCCGTACACTCAATTGGACCGGACGTGACCACGGTATCCGATACCGATACACCTCAGACACTACGATCTCCGCAGAATAAATTTGTGTGTTGGTGTCCAGACCGCCTTCCCTTACACGTCAGCGCCTTGCGAGATATGATGGATCGACACTCGTGTCTGGTGCATCTCTGTTCCCTCGGCGATGGGCCGCCCCCGCCGGGGTCTCGTCGCTGCGTGAGGAAAGATCGCGTGGTTGCAAAGCTGTGCCACGCACGTTCGCGTCCTCGCACCGAGGTCCTTAGCCAGGAGCATGTGCGACACCTATTGAAACGTTGCCGGGGACCCTCATGATAGATACTTGGGTGCTGAGAAAGGATTGTACTCATGTGTACCCCGCGGTGCGGATCGGGAAAGCACGAGCGCGCGAGGTTCTTGTAGAGGCCGTCGACGATCAGCTGCTGAGGCGTAACTTCGAACATGCGCGCAAAGAGGCACCCGCCTCGTGCTGGGTCCCTCTCATGAGCCATGATGATGGGCAGTCTGGCCGCGCGCGCCGCTGTGACTTGCTTCGCTAGCAGCTCGTCAGACCAGGTTGACGAGTTGAGGTAGAGCAGCATATGGGTAGCTTCTCCGTTGGAGCCGTCTTGATTGATGCTGCTACTACTCACTCGACGGCTGAGCCATTGAAGCGCATTGGTCGCCTGGCTCTCTTGCTTATCGAGAAGCCCTGGAGGTGGAACTTCGGTGAGGACGATGCGGGGGAACGCAACGCGTAGCTCCTCGGCTAGAGCTCGCGCGCCGCGGTTTGCGGTCGATGTCCAAAGAATGAGTGGCTGCGTGAAGCTAAGGCCCTCACTACGGAGCTCACCAGGGAGGTAAAGCGGCAGGTTGCTCTTCCCGCAGTATCTTGGCGTCTGCAGTAGCGTCGCTTCGGCAATCAGCTTTAGGGAGACGAGCTGGAACTCACGAATCCGATGCCAAGGGATTGGCTGACGATTGTCGAAGACTCCATTCTGCAACTCAGCGGGGCACTCCGCGCGGAGCTCGGCCAGTGCACCGCCTCCCTTCTCCGGATCCACCTCCTGAACGAGCACAATGGGCTTGTTGTTAGCTAAAGCAGCACGCACCTCGCGCTGGCAATTCACCGAGCGAAGGTAGCCCCGTGATAGGAACAGAAGCACGACACGAGAGCTCGAGATGTACTCCTCCAGAGCGGCGATGCTCTCAAGGTCGTCCACGTCGAGGAAGACTTCGACACCAGGCAGAAGCAACCGCAACTGGTTCTTGATCACCGCGGCCGCGTCTTGCCCCGTCGACCAGATGTGGCTCAGAAATAGGTGCCACCGTATGCCTTCCGGGAGCGTCCCTCCGTCTCGCAGCGGCTCGCGCCCGCTGCTAACGAGTCGGAAGGTGGGTGCGCGGCTTGCCGCTGTGTAGAGCCACAGAACGAGGATGAGCCCAATTCCGAGGAGGGCGGTGGTGAAGGAGAGGAACATGTACGACAGCCCGAGCTGGCTCAGCCCAAACTCGTCGGCGCACGTCTGTGTGTCCGTCTCGAGCAGCGAGCACGAGTTGATGGTCAGCGTGGCGAGGTAGACGAGGACGAGGCCGATATTGGCGAACATGGCCAGCCGCCCGTCGAGGTTGCGCTTGTACGGCGAGAGGACGTACTGCAGGGTGAGGAAGAGCATCGAGACGAGCAGCGCGATGATGACGCGGAGCTGCTTCGAGCCCTGTGTATTTATGAGCACGAAGCCGGTCAGCGTCAGCTTGCGGACGAGGTCGAGCGGCTCCCAGTAGAAGGCGCTGTCCTCGTAGTCCCTCCAGAGAAAGTCGGTCGCACGCAAGAGAGGTGTCGACTGGCGCGTCATGATGTCGCGCCGTGAGGCGAGCAGCAAGCCGAGGTACAGTAGCGGCACGCCTGGCCGGGTCGGGGGGGGGGGGGAGGGGGGGTGTCCGACCGGGGGGGGGAAAGGGCAGGGGAAGGGGGGAAGGGCAGGGGAAGGGGCTAGTGTTGAGGACAGTGTTAGGACAACATTGGGGCGGTGTTGGGACGATAGCAGGGGCGAGCGAGTCTCCGCGAGTCTTCGCGGATCTCGGCGCATCTCGGCGCATCTCAGCCGCATCTCATCTCGGCGCATCTCGCCGATGGGCCACACGAAGAGCAGCACGTACGCCCACCGCTGCGCCGTGGCGTACTCCGGCGTGCTGCAGTCGAGGGAGAGGTCGTCGGCGAGGTAGGCGCGGTACGGTTCCTGCCCCCCCGCGAGGACCGCGTCCCGCGTCGGAAACTCGATGCAGTTGAAGGTGCGGAGGATGCGCGTGCTGGTGGAGGTGACCAGCAAGAATTGTAGGATCAAGATGAGCGGCAGCACACGCAAAAAGCCGCGCCAAAGCGCAGCACGGGTCGAATTTGCACTGCTCGTAGCTGCGCTGTGGCGAACCTCAGCAACGAGCTCCCAGGCACAGCTGCCGAGGATCGCGAGGAGGATGGGCGCAACAGGCCAAAGCCCCCAGGCAATGAGGCGTGTGAGGTAGGAGCCGTAGCATTCGGGCGGTAGGAAAAGATCGAGGTCGAAGACTGCGGCATTAAAGACGGCATTGAAGAGGTTGACCCACTCGCTCAGCTGCGGCGGCAGCTCGACCTCGTACACTGCAGGCACGACTGCGACTACCTGAAAGAGGTTGATCAGCTGCTTCGTCTTGCATAGCATCCCCGCCTGCTTCCACAGCAGCGCCATGCGCCGCCCGAGAAGGACGAGCGCACGCGCCACCTTGCCCGACGGGACCCACGAGCTGCGGATCACCTTTAGAGTGCCGAGGCCGAGAGCGCCCGCCGTGAAGAGCAGACCGACGAGCAGCATCACCGACTCCGCCGGCCGGTCGCACGCCTGGCAGCGCGCCTTCGAGTTGAGGAAGTAGCGGATGCCGTTGTCGGTCGTGTTGGTGCAGACCTCGCACTTTGGGCCCTCGTAGAAGGGGTGGCAGAGGGCGTTGCCACCCTCCGACGAGTCGACGCCGCCGCGGCACGGGCTCCACTCGTCGCCCATCACCTGCGGCAGCGAGGGAGGAGAGTTGAGGTGGCAGCGAGGGTGGCAGCGAGGGCGGAGGGGTAGAAGGGGTGGAGGCGGCGATGGAAGGAACCTTGCACGCAAACAGCGTTGACGACGCGTTCGAGGCGCGCCACCAGCCGCTCGACACGTTGAGCGAGCCTACAGGGAAGGTTCCGAGAGGCTTCAGGGAAGGCTCCAGGCAACCTCTGCCCGGCACGTAGAGTGCGCCGATGCGTGTGTCGACTCCGCAGGTGAAGGACACGACGCCTCCCTGCGGAGAGGAAGGCGGGGCCGGGCACGACTTGCACGCCTTGGTGGAGGCCTGGGCCTCCCCTAGGACGAGGAAGAAGTCCTCGTCGCACACGTCGCACGCCGTGGACCCTTGGCCGTACGTCGTCGTGCCGTCGTTGCAAGGGTCGGGGACGGTGCTGCCCGCCGGGCAGGTGGAGCCGACCGGGCACTGCGTGCACTCGTCCTCCTTCGTCAGGTTCGTCGCGGCCGAGTACGAGCCCTCGGGGCACGGCCGAGGCACGCTCGTCCCCGCCGGGCAGAAGTTGCCCTCGGTGCACGGGCGGGGCTCCGTCGTGGCGGCCTCGGGGCACCGCTGGCCCACGGGGCAGAGGCCGGCGCAGAAGGCCGACTTCTGGTCCTCGGCATCGCTCGAGCCTAGAATGCCAGGGGCGCAGGCGTACGGCAGGTCGACATCGAGGGCAGAGGTCGGCACTTGGTACAGAGATACGCCGAGGAGAGTGGGCGTCGCCTCCCAGTTGCAGGGCTGAACAAAGGCGACGGGGAACTCTTTGCACTCGTCGTTCTGCGCGTCCGTCTCGGTCTTGCACTTGTCGAATAGACCCCGGCAGACGTCGCCCGCACAGTCGGCAGGAAGCTGCCGGTAGATCTCGCATGTCGAGTGCGGGATCCAGTGCCCGGGAGGCAAAGGCAGGCGGTAGGTCACCTCGGGCGCGCCGCTGAATGCGATCGAGCTCCCTTGGCTTGCCGTTCCGCTCTCCAGAAGGGTCCCGTTCTCCAGCGTCAGGCGCCCGCTCGAAATGTAGACGAGGCCGCCTTCTTCGGTGGCAGTGCTGTCTGCGAGACGGACCCGGTTCAGCGTGGTCTCGCCGTCCGCCCCACCGTCAATGTACAGAGCCCCACCCTTGACTGCGCTGCAGCCGGTAATGTTGACCTCGCTCAGCTCCACCTGGGGAACCTTGACAATCCGGATGGCCCCGCCCCAGCCCTGGGCGTTCTCGCCTTCTGGATCAATCCCAGTGCTGCAGCGCGTTATCTCCACCGACTCCAGTCGCAAGCTGCCTCTGGCGGCGTAAATGGCTCCGCCAGAGTTCCCAGCGTAGCAGTCCTGTATGCGAACGTCACGCAAGCTCGCGTCGGAGTCATCCATGCGGACCGCACCGCCATCAGCTTCCGCCTGGCAATTCGCCAAGACGAGCCCTTCCAACGAGAGCGTTGCCTTGTTTTTCATGATAAAGAGACTGTCCAAAGCGTCGGTGCCGTCGATGGTGGCGCCAGTGATGCTGCCTGAGCTGCGGATGGTGACGTCTACTCCGTCAAGGACGAGAGACTGGCTGAGCCTGACGTTCGCGCCGGGCTGCAGGTAGATGTCTGTCGTGTTTTCCCGGACGGCCAGCTGTAAGGCGGCGTTGCCACTCACAAAGACCTCGCCCGGAGAGAGCGGAAGGAGGGGCGGCAACGGCGGCGGCTTTGGTGGGTATGGAACTGGCGGTGGCGCTGGTGGCGGCGGTGGCGACGGTGGCAACGGTGGGGGCGCCGGTGGGGACGGGACGTCGGGCGGAAGCGGGTTGTTGAGACGAGTGTAAGCGTTCTCAGGCCCGCCACAGTCGTTGCAGTCGGTGCCGAGAGCGCAAGCCGAGTTGGTCGAGCCTTGCCCGCCATCGTCGCATGAACCGTCGTTGCTGAAGGCGCACGAGTCTGAACAGCCCGGCGGAGGCGACGGTGGTGGCGGCGGCAGCGGCGGTGGCGCTCTCGGTGGCGGGCTCGGAGGAGGAGGCGACGGTGGCGGTGAAGGTGGTGGCGGCGACGGCGGCGGCGGGGACGGAGGCGGCGGCGAGGGCGGCGGCGGCAACGGTGGAGGCAGGGAAGCGAGAGCGCAAAGAGACAGGGCAGCAAACATGGAGAGACGCCTTTGGGGACTTGTTGGCGTGTCGCGATTATGGGTCGTCTTTTTCTTGTTTTCATGAACACGGCCGAGAGCAAGTCGCGCCCCGCGCGGACACCCAACCGATTCTGACTCCGACCTAGGGATGTGCGGTGCTGGCACTTGCTCCAAGGCTGCAATGACTTATGGGAGAGGGGGAGAGAAAGAGGAGTGTATTTGGCAAAAAACGCGGCGTGCTCTCGTGCGATATCGGGCCCGGGGATTTATAAAATGAACTCGGGGGCACGGGACGCGGCACAAACGGGGCACAAACGCAGTGTGTGTGTGTATGGGCGTGGAAAAATTCTTTCCCTGGCGAAATTGCAATTTGGCGAAGCGAGCTGCTCCCGCCCGCATGCGCTCTTTGTCTTCCGCGCCCGCATGCGCTCTTTGTCTTCCGACGACTCGTGCTCTGAAGACGGCGACGAAAAGCAAGCTCCCGCACGCGGAGAGCCACGCACAGAGGTTCGGCGGAATCTGCACGCCCGCCGTGTCAACACCGCCGCGTCGTCGCCTCCGAATCACACGGGGGCGGCCCTGCGGAGAGCGTGCGCCGAGACTGCCAAATGGCGGGTCTGGTCGTCGAGCGCTTCCAACGTGCGTCCGACGAGTACTGGCGGGATATCGACCGGGCAGGCGTCGGCGAAGACTCCTACGATCTGTGCGTGGAGTACCTCCCTCGCTTCCAAGAGGCGCTGAAGGAGCTGGGGATGGTCGGCATCGAGGACCCTCCCGCAGCGGCCGGCTTTGCGGACTGCACAATCCTCGCCGAGGTCAGCGCGGCGCGCCGCAGTCTCGCTCAAGCGACAGGCAGGTGTCGCGCCGCCGTCAGCCGCATCGCAGAGACCCTCGCCCGCGCCCATGCGGACGACGAGGATGGCACGCGGGCCGGCGCGCAGACCGGTGCACTCGGCGTGGCTGGCGGCGCTGACGGCGCTGGCGGCGCTGACGGCGCTGGCGGCGCTGACGGCGCTGGCGGCGCTGACGGCGCTTGCGGCGCTGACGGCGCTGGCGGCGCTGGCGCTGCTGGCGTCACCAGCGATCGCGACGCGTCTCCCGTGCTGCAACTCGCATCCCTGCTGGAGGGGGCGACGATGGGCGAGATGCAGATCGATCCCCCGGCCGCGGGCGGCACGGTTCTGCCGCCTGAGATGGCGCTCGACTGAGGAGCATGGGATGTGTGATGCGTCGGGCGATCGAGTACTGCCCTGGTACTGCCCGTGTTTGGGCGCCAGGCTTCACGCGGCCCGCCCGATCAACGGCACATACGGACATACACGGGTCACGGCACACACGCGCGGGGCTGCAAGCGCATAAACTCAAAGCCACAACAACGAGCAAGCGAGTCGACCCATTTCAGCATCACCCATCCACTGGTTGGGTAGTAGTCTAAGTTCTGAGCCTCGAGGCTGAACGGGTCTAAGTGTGGCTAGCCACGCTGGAGTGCTTGCGCGGTCTAAGATCAGCGGGAGCCTCTTACATCGGCTAAGTCGGCCGTGGCACGGCCTGGGGCCAGGAGGCTCCTCCACCGTGATCAACGATACGGCGCAGCCCCCAAATTTTCTTCGCCTGCGGCGGGCTATCGATCCTCTTCATGCTTAGCAATCGCCGCCTCAGCATCCTCCTCTTCCGACTTTCGTTGCTGCTCCTTCATTCTTGAGCGACGTCTATGGCTGAGCTGCGCTGTGAGCCCGATGGCTTCGTCTGGGCGTCAGGCGTGCGCTCCCGCCGTTCGCCTCTAGTACGTCTTAGTATCGACCCGTACCCAACCGCACTCGATTCGTATCGCAAGATCTGCCTGTCCTCCACCTTCAGGCCGAGCGCCGCCCGGCGCCGAGCAGCTTGCAGACAAGGCTGCTGGCCTCTCCCTGGACGCTTATGGGACTGCTCGCCTGGCGGCTCTGGCTCTGACCCGCCGAGAGCTCTTTATGCGGGCCGAGATCGTCATCTTCGGCAATCGCGGTCAGGGTGGCCCCTCTGGGCTTCCGCAGATAGCCGCAGAGGTCACCTACGAGATGATGCTGTGCGCTGAGGATGCCATCGAGGCGGTGTTTGCCGTCGAGCGGAACATCACCTTCCTGCAGTCGCAGAAGATATCGAGAAAAAAGGCGATGGCGATGCTCCTGTGCGACATGATTGGCGCGCCGCTGCTGCTGCGTGACGAGGCGGAGAGCGCCGGCGCGCGAGTCGTCACTAGGCTGCGAGCGCTGAGGGCGGCTGATGCGGCCGGCCTACAGGCAGAGGCGCGGGCGGCTCGCAAGGCCGACGAGGATCGCCAGGTGGCGGCGGTCATGGAGCGCGTCATCGACCTGGTGGAGCGGCGCGGCGCCGTGTACCCAGGCTTCCTCCCGGCGGCGAGCACCCCAGCGCTAGTTCTGCCCGCTGCGCCGACCCGCTCCCCCCCTAGCGTGATCGGGAATCACGAGGTGAAGGGGTTCGTGGATCGGGTCGTGGCGAGCGGCGGGAGCAGCAGCCGCCCGCCCCGCGACCCTCTCGCGACCGAGTTCCTCATAAGCCGCGTCCGCGAGCTCGAGAAGCAGGTGGAGGACCTCGAAAACAAGATGTGGGAGATGAAAAACCGATCCGAGTCCGTCGAAACAACGGCCTTCACGCATACCAGGCTGTGGTTCGATCGGACCCGCTCGGCCGAGGCGGCTCATTCGCTCGCCGAAAGCAACTTCAGGCTCGCCGCGCTTTGCGCGGAGCGGCTGTACCAGGGCTGGTGGATGATGGTCGAGACGGCGTACGGCGCCGGGTGGCGCCCGCCCACCGAGCCGGACGAGGAGAAGGACGTGTGCGACCACCAGCGGTTCGCCTTCTTCGACCGCGGCCACGACTGCTGCAGCGGCGAGAGGCCCAAGTTCGACTGGGACCCAACCGAGCTACGCGATCGGATGGAAAAGGCGCTCGAAGAGCCGTGCACATGCCTCAATCTTCGCGTTGTCGGCGAGTGAGAGGCGTCTTCCGCCTCCGTGCCGGCCCGTCCCGCGGAGCGATTTTGGGCTCTGTCTGAGGGTACGAGACCGGGGTGGTGTCTAAATATTACATGTTTCGTAGTCACCCGAAGCCCCTACACCCCCATGGCCCTGGTGGCGCCGCTGGGAGCGCTAATATGGGCGCCACGGGGGTCCTGCCGTCGCCCAGTCCGAATCACAGTGGGGCGGAGCCTACCCTGTCTCTTCTCTCTTCTCTCTTCTGACCACTGTGCACTGACTCCAGTGAAACTGACTATAGAAAAACAAACAGGTACAAAAAACGCGACAAAAGACGCTAGTCGAGCGCGGAACCCAGATAGAAGACCTTCGGTGCGCTGGGCCGGCCATTCGTCTCCGATGGCACCCGAACGCCGATCCAGTGGCCAGCTACGCCGACAGCTCCAAAGAAATCGTCATTCTCGAACAGCGTCGCCAGGGCGGATTCCTCGGCCGTGGGTTTCAGCTGGACAACTGTAAAGAAGGTGAAGTCCTGCACGAGATTGCTCGGCCCGGAGAGCGCGTCAACCGCAAGCGCCCCCCGTGCGAGGGTCTCGCCAAGCACCCCGTTGCGCTTGCGGAGCCACACACGAAGCGCGCGCACAAAGGAGTTCCTGGAGGGTTTGGTGAGGTAGACAATACCCAGCAGAGCAGCCAGCGAGAGCACGCGCGGCATGTCCCTGTGGCTCGCGTGTGCCGATCGGCTATTGCAGGGTTCGGACTTTTTGCGGGGTATGGTATGGTATCATCGCGCAACCCACCTCGGGACCATAAGCCCCCGCCTGCTGACAGACCCAGCCTCCCGGCTGCCGGCCTCGGGCGGTCAGGACCATACCCCCCCACCCTTTGGGCCGCGAGCATACCATACCATACCCCGGAAAAAGTTGGAACCCAGGAGCGCCCGCTCGGTGTGAACAGAGTTCGTACCGAGGAGCTGGGAGCTCCGCAACAACTCGAGATCCCTCGAGAGTTCACGCGGAGTGGGCTGGGGCTATACCAGACAGTCAGTCGCCCACACTCGCCTCTCCGAGAGCGCTGCGCAACCACGGGCTACTAATCATAGAGGCTCAAGTGACAAGTCCACACACATTACCCAAATCCCAATACTACGATTCGATCACAGTTTCTGGAGCAGCTGCTCCCCGCGCTCCACCAGCCACCCTCCCATGTCCCACCTCCGCGGCCGGCTGGGCTTGACGCTGTCCTCCTCCGACGCCGTCGGCGACTCGGTCGAGAGGAGCTGGGAGGGCGAGAAGCAGCCGGCCTGGTGCGGGCCGGTCGCGCACCCGCCCGGCCAACGCCCGGCGCTGCAGGCTGCGTGCTGCGAGCTGCTGCCCCCGCCGTCCTGGCTGCCGGCGGCGCCCCCTCCCCCAAGCAGCGAGAGCTCGGTCGGAGGGTATGCGCTACTCAAGCTGCTCTGCCGGTACGCGTCGCTCGGCACGTCGCCGCCGCCGAGCAGGCCCCGCCGGCCCTCCTCGCTCGGCTGGCGCCTACAGGAAGGCTCCGGGAAGCTTCCGAGGAATGCTCCGAGAGAGGACGCCGCCTCTCCTCGCCCGGGACGCGCCGCATCGGCAGCTTGCGCCGCGCGCCCGCCCCGCCCGCCCTGGCGGCGCGCGGCGCGCCGCCGCCGCCACCACCGCCACCACCGCCTCCGCCCGCGTCGTCGGCGTCGCCTCCGCTCGCCTGGGCTGAGCACGGTACACTGCTGAGGTACGCTGAGGGGTGGGTGAGTGAGTGGACGACCCCGCAAAACGCTGAGGCTCTGCTAAGGCTCGCCTGGCTCAGCGCTCGCTGCACGTGCGGCGAGTAGTCGACGGCGGCGCCCTCGGAGCAGCGGTTGAGCTCGATCGCCTTTGGTGATTACCATTCTCACGATTAGGAGTAGGACCACTCTGACTGCTATTGTTGTTGTTGAGCTCGAGCGCTTGGGGGGCGTGTCGTGGGCGTGTCGTGGGCGTGTCGTGGGCGTGTCGTGGACGTGTCGTGGGCGTGTCGTGGGCGTGTCGTGGGCGTGTCGTGGGCGTGTCGTGGGCGTGTCGTGGGCGTGTCGTGGACGTGTCGTGGGCGTGTCGTGGGCGTGTCGTGGGCGTGTCGTGGGCGTGTCGTGGACGTGTCGTGGGCGTGTCGTGGGCGTGTCGTGGGCGTGTCGTGGGCGTGTCGTGGGCGTGTCGTGGGCGTGTCGTGGGCGTGTCGTGGGCGTGTCGTGGGCGTGTCGTGGGCGTGTCGTGGGCGTGTCGTGGGCGTGTCGTGGGCGTGTCGTGGGCGTGTCGTGGGCGTGTCGTGGGCGTGTCGTGGGCGTGTCGTGGGCGTGTCGTGGACGTGTCGTGGGCGTGTCGTGGGCGTGTCGTGGGCGTGTCGTGGGCGTGTCGTGGGCGTGTCGTGGGCGTGTCGTGGGCGTGTCGTGGGCGTGTCGTGGGCGTGTCGTGGGCATATGGTGGACGTGTCGTGGACGTGTAGTGGACGTGTCGTGGACGTGTCCCTCCCCGCCCTCGGCCCAACGGGTTCGCCTGCAGGACCTTGCTCGTCATCGCGTCGCCCGCGCCGCGCGGCGCGGTGGCGTGGCCGCGGTAGCGCAGCTCGAAGACCTCCGCCGACACGCCGACAAAGTCGTCAAAGAAGAGGCGGAGGTAGAGATACTGCCGCAGCGGCCAGTCGAGGCACCGCTTGCGCTGCGCGAGCTTCTCGAGCCACTGTGCGTGCCTGTTGGCGGAGGAGGCCTCAGATCACTCCGACGCACGAGTCCAGAGCTTCTCGAGCCGCTGGTGCGCGCCGCGAGAGCGCCGCCACCTGCGCCTCCTGCACGAGCGGGTCCACCATGCGTGACCCGTCCTGCGGCGAGGCAATATAAGATAATATAATATAAATATAATATAACATGCGTGACCCATCCTGAGGGAGGCCGCGCGGGTGAGAGGGCGGTGGCGGGCGACCTCGGGTGATCTCGGGTGATCTCGGGCGATCTCGGTCCTGCGCGTTGAAGTTGCCAGAGTGGGCGAGGGCGGGAGGGAGCCGGAAGCGCTTGTAGAGCCGCTTGAAGGCGCGGAGGGTGTGCCTGCCATTGGGAGGGTGGGTTCGGGTACCGTGGGGTAGGGGAGGGTGTCCCTGCCATTCCGATATGCTGATCACTGACGAGTCCCTTGATCCCGCTTGACGGCACGGGGGGGGGGGGGGGGGGGTGCCGGAGCAGGTAGAGCAGCACGCAGATGAGAGAGACGGAGAGGATGATGTCTCCTTGCATCAGCGAGTAGATGAAGGCGATCGCGAGGAAGGAGAGCGTGCCGAGGAAGAAGGCGAGGAAGACGAGCCGGTACTCGAGAGCGAGTCCGTCCACCGCCCGGTCCATCGCCTCGACGCCGTCGCCACGCAGCGCGAGGCCCGGGCCGAAGAGGGCGAGGCAGTTTGCAAAGAACATCGCCCCCAGGTTGAGCGTCATCGCCGCCGTCGCGCACAGCACAAACAGCACCCGCAGCGCCTCTGGTGTCGCCGACGCCTCGGCCAGGAAGCCGGGCGGCGGCGGAGGGGACGGCGGCGCGTAGGGCTGGGAGGGCGCCGCAGGCGGCTGGGAGGGCGCGTCGTCGAGTTGACCCACCACCTCGCGCCCCTCGAACCGCACTCCGTATTCGAAGCAGACGAACGCAAAGCCGGCAAACACGGACGCCTGGGCAGGCGCGCGAACAGCGACGAGGGTGAGGCCCGCTCCACAGCGGGCGATGGGCGCAGCGAGGGGCGAGAAGGCAGGCGGCACCTGCGTGCCGATGGTCCGGCAGTTTGCCGTGTAGAAGCGGAGCTCTCGCTCACGGATCGCCAGCAGCTGGACGCGGAGGTCCGCCTCAACGTCCTGCTTGTTGGCATAGAGCATCCGCCGCCGCAGCGAGTGCCGCGGAGGTGCCGCTCAAGACAGGGAGCTAGCGGAACGGATGTGGTGGTGAGGCGGGAGGCGGGTGGAGAGAGGCGGTCAAACAGGGAGGCGGCGCGCTTATATCGCGCAGAAAAAAGAACATATGCCGGACGCCGGCATCGAGCGAGCAACGTGATCGACCGAGCGGCTTGCTGTGCGGACGCCTTCTTGTCGCTCTCTGTGCCAGCCCTCCAACGTGATAGGAACGAGTGTATCGCTTTGACGGATCGACCGTGCTTGCTATCAAGACTGATGTGACGCACACAGTGACACATCAGACGACATATGCAGGGGGACAAGCGGGGTTTTAAAAACAAGAACCGAACGGAACAAGGAAAAGAAATCGTGGGCGGGGGGGGGGGCTGTAACCCCAAAGGGGTGCGTGTGTAAATAAAGAAACATATGGGATATGGAGCGAGGAGCGGGGTTTTAAAAACAAAAGAGTTTTAGAAGGAACTCCCTTGCACAACACTGGGCACGGGACTGGCGCGCACTGGCAGAAAAAAGAACATAGCCAGAAACGGAGTTTTAAAAACAAGAAGCGAAAAGGACAAGGAAAAGAAATCGCGGTCGGCGGGGGAGGGGGGGGGCTGTGACCCCAAAGGGGTGCGTGTGTGTGGCAAACAACTAAGCCCAGCCACCACACCAGCCAGCGACGAAAAAGAGTTTTGGGAGGAGATGAGAAGAGGAGAGGATGAGAGGAGAGGAGAGAGGAGGAGAGAGGAGGAGAGAGGAGAGAGCTGGGAGAGAGGAGGGGGGCGGGGGGGAGAGGAGAGAAGAGGGGGGGGGCGCGAGAGGGAGGGAGGGAGGGAGGGAGAGAGAGGGCGGAGCGAGCAGAGAGAGTCTCAGGGGAGAGAGAGGGAGAGAGTTGAGAGGAGAGAGAGTGTGTGTGTGGTGTGTGAAAGCGCCATCGCAACTGCCATGTCGGAAAAGAATTTGTATGTCACACAGAGGGACAGGCTCGACACAGGACACAGGTGCGGACTGGCGCGTGCTAGCACTAACACAGGCAAACCACCGGAGCCGGAGCGTCGTGCTCGTGGCGCAGCCAGATTAAAAACAACCGACCCACTTTCTGCCCTTTATGTCACTAGCAGACCTTGCGCGCATGCGCGCCGTAGTGTTTTTCAGAGAGAGAGAGAGAGAGATTGTTTTTCAGTGTATGTAGCTCTTACGAACATACCCGTAGGTGAACTGCTGACAGGGTTTGCGATGAGGAGCGATCCGAAACGTGGTATTCGGGTGATTAGATCACTACCGCCGAAGCGCAAGCGCTTTTCTGTCTGCAACAACAGCCCGAAGCCAGTATTTATTTCTTAGTATTTATACATATCTAATGAAAAAGTAACCTGGTAACCAAGGTAACCTGCGAAAACTCGGCCACCCAAATTTTTTTTCAGAGGCTGAGAAAAAAATATTTTTTGGCTGAGTTACTGTGCCGTATCAAAGTCTGTGCAAGTGTGAACAGCAGCTCCTGACCACGGCGCTGTTGATAGGTCCAGGTGATAGCCCTGTATAGGCAATGCATACGCCTAGTCGGGCCTCAGATCGCCCGACCGCGTCCCGGTGCTCTGTGGTCGGATTTGTGACGCCGCCGCACCGCGCCGCGGCCGGGGGCCCTCCGGAGGCCGAGGATGGCCGTGACGGACCGGGACGAGCTCTGGGAGGTTCAATGTCAGTGTATATATTGTAGAGACTAACCATGTGCACAATATCTTTCAGTCTAGCTAAGCCTGGGAAGGCAATGCTGGGGCCGTAAAGCAGCTTGATGGTGCTTCGCCGGCGTGCGTCCCGGAGCGGTGCCAGACGGGCGGTCCGTGGGAGGAAAATGGAGGACAACGCCGACGGCGCTCTGATTCGACTTTTTACTTCAAACAAAGACAGCCGCACGCGCCGCAGCGCGGCGCGTGCGACTGTGGTGTCAGGAGCGGATCCGTCAGTTAGTCGTGTTCACGCCGGGATCGTGTCCTCCGCAACCTGCACAGACTTTAGGCCGCAACAGTAGCAAAAACACGACACGCTCGAATGGGACACTGCCGCAAGCCTGACACGAGTAAGTGTGTACTCGCAAGGGGGGCAGTTCCCAGTGAAACAGCAAATCCAGCCCGGCAGACCGGGAGAGCCCCCCAGGCGTGAATCGCGCGCCGCCGCCATCCGCCTCTGCGCCACTCGGCAGGCAGCGCAAGGCCCTCGTACGGCTTCCCCGGCCTGGCGCCGATCGAGACGCCCTTTCCGTCGGGCGCGACGACGCCGATCCCGAGGCGAGACGCGTCGGGCGGCCGGCCAGGTCCGACCGCGTCTGTGACTTGGCGCGGGGTGCCCCACTGCTGGCGGCGGCTCCTCGCGCTCCTCGTCGATGGTGTCGCTCCACAAGACGCAGCTCTCGAGCCGGGGCTCGGAGGCGTCGCTGCCCGTCAAGGCCGCCGCGCCCGCCGCCGCGCCCGCCGCCGCACTGGCCGCGTCGACGTCTGCACCCGACACGCCCACCTCGCCAGCGGCTGCTGCGCCCGCCGCGGTGCTCCCTGCTGCCGTGGCGGAGGAGCAGGAGGCGGTCGGCGAGGGGGTGTAGGCAGTCGGTCTGCGTGCAGTCAAGGTCTCGGTGTGTACCCTTGAGTCGTCTGATGTGTACGTACTTTTAGCTTACTGGGAGAAAAGATGTGTATGGGTGTGTACAAGACACTATTTCTGAACGCCTAGACGCCATTCCTTGAGGCTTGGTTATGTGAGTGGGGTGGACCCACAGATCATGCAGGAGCAATAGGGAAGAAATCCGCAGGTACGTTTTGGAGCTATGAAGGGTTAAAGTTGGAGTTCCGAGCAGCTCCTCGGGGCCGGTCGGGGAGGCACTCTCGGGGAGGCTTCTAGCGCGCCAATCACTCAGCTAGCAGCTCCTAGAAGGCCGAGGTGTAACTCATATGATTTCAGATATATATGAGTTACTTCACTTTGGCTTAAACCGGCTGTGCCCGAGCTTGACGGTGCGCCACGCTGCCACCACCGCTGCTCCGTTGGCCGCTCGGGCCTCACCTCACTCTCTCCGGCCCCTTCTCTTGGGTCTTTGTCACCTAGGTCCTCCCCTGTGCACAGCTCAGAAGATATCTTGGGTCCCTCTTCCTAGCCCCTTATACACACTTCTTAGCTTTAAGGAGCCGCATACACAAGACAGCCTGACTACGACAACAAAGTGGCCGTTTCACGGAGCACCGTGTTGCCTTCGGTGGCAGCGGTGGCAGGGTGGTGTGGCGCAATAACAACCTCGACCCGCGAGCCCTTGCTTGGCATGCTAGCAGGGGCATGTCCTGCTTGACCAGGAAGGCCAGTCTCTCCACCTCTAGAGCCTGGGGCGGCGAGATTCAGCGAGACTGCTGCGATTTCCCGGCTCGCGACCCGTCTGCTGTGCGAGACAAGGCGCACTTCGGGCGCCGTGGAGGGCGCAACAGCGCGTTTCACGCCGCACATCCGACTAGAGAGTTGTAGTCCGGGGTCCGCACTACAACCCCAGAGTCGGACATTTGGTGTCAGTCGCTTGTCCGCGCCCTCCACGGCGCGCGGCGTGCGAATACAAAATCGGCCCGACTTAGCCATTCTGAGCACCGTGTTGCCTTCGGTGGCAGCGGTGGCAGGGTGGTGTGGCGCGAGAACAACCTCAACCCGCGGGCCCTTACTTGACATACCACTCCAGTAGGGGCATGTCCTGCCTGACCAGGAAGGCAGCCGCATACACAAGACAGCCTGACTACGATAAACTCTCACAGCTCCCGGGCACACTCTCACAGCCTACTAGGTACGTCGGCGCCCGGCCGGCGGGGAAGAGTCGCCGCCATCCCGGCCACGCTTGCTCCTTCGGACAGTGCGGCTCTTTTTTGCCCCATCCCTTGGCAGCTGCGCCTCTGGGGCCGCCTCAGCCTCGGCAGCAGGCTCACGGGGCCGCTTTGGGGGCTTGGCGTTGGCCGTGGGCTTGGCGGCGGGCTTGGCGGCAGGCTTGGCGGGGGGCTTGGCGGGGGGGTTGGTGGCGTGCCGGCTCGCGAGGCGGGATGATCTCTCCGCCCGCCTCGCCTTCTTTGCCTCACGAGCAATCACGGCAGCCTCTCTTCCCGATGCGCCGGCGCTCTCACACCGTGACCTCTTCCGGCTCTCGGCCGCCAGCCGGCCGCTCTCGACGGCAGCGTCGATGGCGTCCCTCACCGCACTCCTCGCCTTCCTCGCAGGCGAACGAACCGCCGGGGAGATCAAGCTGGAAGGTGGCAGTGGGTTGGAACGACCCCGGCGCAGGGGCGACGCACGAGAGGCAGAGAGGCGGGCAGGGCTGAGCACGGCGTCCTCGTCGATGTTGCGACGGGCGGGCCTGCTGCCCCCCGATCTAGCGGTAGCGCGCGCGGCTCGGCGTCCAAGGCGCACGCCACGGGAAGGGGGAAACCAGCGAGTGTCCTCAGCTGGCTCGGCAGGCGAGCCGCCTGAGGCTGGGCGAGTGCACGGAGCACACTCCCGCTTGTCCACCGGGGCCTCTGAATCGTGCCACGGTCGCCAGCAGTCGGGGCAGAGATACTTCCGGCAGACTTTGCACATGAAGACAGTGAAAGGGACTTTGACGCGCAGCTCCATCCCCTTGAGCCTCGCTCTCAGCGTCTTGCTGCTCGCAGTACGCGAAGGAATTGAAGAGGCACGAACCGTCTGGGGTCTGGGCCACGAGAGTACCGCGCCGAACGACAGCCTCCACGTCTGGGGAGAGGTTGCGCCTTGGGCCTTGCAACTGCGCGTCCGGATGCTTCCCGCGAGGCTTCGGGAAGTGTGGGCAGTCTATGGTCCGATGACGTTCGCCGCACCTGTCGCAGCAGGCCATGAGGCGAGACTCTCGAGCACCTTGGCACTCGCGCGAGAGCTCGACTTTTGACACGCGTGAAAAAGAATTCTACCTGGGTCTCGACACTGGAGCGCCGGCCCGCGACACCATCACCCGACGAGCGCCGGCCGCTAGTGATAGCCGCGCCACGCACGCGACGCGGCGGCGTTTCCTCACGGCACGTGAGTGTGCGGTGGTGGCGCTGTCGGTGGCAGCGCCACCGCAGGCATGGCACGGTGCGCTTGCCGCCTGGACGCGGCGCCACGGCCGTGCGCGCGATGACGAGCGCCTGCGGCGCATCGCCGCCACGATCACGGCACACCGTGAAGTGACACGCGACGTGGCGTTTCCTCACGGCACGTGAGTGTGCGGTGGTGGCGCTGTCGGTGGCAGCGCCACCGCAGGCATGGCACGGTGCGCTTGCCGCCTGGACGCGGCGCCACAGCCGTGCGCGCGATGACGAGCGCCTGCGGCGCATCGCCGCCACGATCACGGCACACCGTGAAGTGACACGCGACGTGGCGTTTCCTCACGGCACGTGAGTGTGCGGTGGTGGCGCTGTCGGTGGCAGCGCCACCGCAGGCATGGCACGGTGCGCTTGCCGCCTGGACGCGGCGCCACAGCCGTGCGCGCGATGACGAGCGCCTGCGGCGCATCGCCGCCACGATCACGGCACACCGTGAAGTGACACGCGACGTGGCGTTTCCTCACGGCACGTGAGTGTGCGGTGGTGGCGCTGTCGGTGGCAGCGCCACCGCAGGCATGGCACGGTGCGCTTGCCGCCTGGACGCGGCGCCACAGCCGTGCGCGCGATGACGAGCGCCTGCGGCGCATCGCCGCCACGATCGTGACGCACCGTGGAGTGAGGTCGGGAGAGAGCAGGGAGTGTGTAGTGAGAGGCGCAATGGGCCCACCGAGAGGCGCCGCACCGCGTGCTTCAATGGGACGTCCACGAGCGAGGCAACGGCGAGCCAACGGCACCGTCCGCCGCAGAGCGCCAGCGCGGCGCGCCGAAGCAGCGAGGAGCCGCGCGCCGCCGCCCAGCGGCGCCTCGCAACAGTACACTCCGCACCGAGCAGTCGTCGAGGCTCTGCCGGGTGAAGTCACAGCCTGTTTGCATCGCCGACGCGTGGCTCAGACGCGTGCGGCGACGCTGCTGGGTCCCTCCGTGTGCCTGGGAGTGCGTGGACCGGCAGCTAAGGCTGTGGCGGATGGCTCGCCGGCGACTCGCTCGACGCTCGCAGCACTCGGCGGCGAGGAGGCGGCGCAGCCGAGTCGCGTCGCGAGCCACCGCTCGGGCCTGCTGGCAGCCTGCTGCGGACCCTTTGGCACCCGCCGGCCACGAGTGGAGCCGGGAGGAGGCCACGGGGGCGCTGCAAAGGCGGCGGCGGCGGCCATCCTGCGGCGTGTCGCGCCAGACGAGTGGGGGGTACTCTCTGAAGTGCAATCGTTTTTTGTTTCTTTCTTTCGGAACAGGCCGCTCCCACCAGGGGATGCAGGAATATGTTTTTGAGGAGAGGGTTTAATCTTTAAAGACTAAAGTACAAAAAGAATTAAAGTATACCCATGGCACCCGCCAACCGTCAGAGGTGCTCACCCAGGTTTCGGAAGTCCGCCTTGATGCGGTCAGTTCCCCCAGGTTTGACCGCGCAGCTCGCAAGACTCGTCGAGCACTCGCAGCCTTTCTGCGCCTCTGACTCTGCAAGCTATGCGGGAAGAGCAGTTTATCCGCAATATATCGACGAGTTCGAGAGAGCCACAGGCTTTCGCTCGGGAGGGATTGAGTGCATCGCGACGGACTTCAGGTTACACCTGAAAATCTGACGGTTCTCGCTCCCCATCGCGCTCTTCTCTTGCCGCACGGCTCTTCTGTGTGCCGGCACAGAGCTCCGTGCCAGCCTTCCAGCGTGATAGGAACGAGTGTATCGCTTCGACGGATCGACCGTGCTTGTTATCAAGACCGATGTGACGTACACAGTGACACATCAGACGACACATATTCTCCCACCCGCCGGGACGCAAAACGCTCTCGACGAGAGCCAGAAGAAGGCGTCCACACGGCAAGCCGCTCGGTCGATCACGTTGCTCGCTCGATGCCGGCGAGCGCATGGCGCACGCCTTGGACGGTGGCGAAGCCAAAAACACCGATGGTGGCCGTCCGCTGGCGTGAGCGGCGGCGGTCGAGACCTCACCCTTCGCGCCGACGACCCAACACGCGGAACAACCCAACCCGGGCCAACAACCCAACCCTACCCAAAAAGCACGATTCTGAAGTTGGGCCCTCAGCACGATAAGTTGAGTGCGCGGGAAGAGGTGTGGGCGCCAACGTCGCAACGATGCTGCGGAGAGGGCAGAGCCAGCGTGGGCACGCATTGGTCGCGAAGCATGCTGCCCCGAGCCCGCCGATGAACAAGCCGCGGGCTGGCAGTAGCCACGTCAACCCACCGCTGTGCAATGGGCAAAGCGCGAGCCCAGCAGTTCAGTCAGGCACGAACGCTGCACCGACGGCGGCGGCGGCCTCGGGGCGAGCGCGACCGAACGCGCTTGCGGTGTCGCCGCCATGCTGTCCTTTCGTATCGACTCCACAGCTGCTGCTCATGCGGGAGCTCGGCATATGCAGAGACATCGATACTCGACGACGATACCGGTCACGCACAGGAGCGGCACGCCCTCATCTAATGAACAGCGGCCCCGCCACACACCTTTCGCGGCGCGCCACCCATCCCAGCACCGAGCGCTCCGAGGTGGCCGCGAGGGGATCCGAGTGGTGGCAAAGGGGATCCCTCTCCCTGCGGCTGTGGCCGCGCTCCACCGCAGAGCTTTGCGTCGAGCGAGAGGCCTAGAGCGTGATGCCGCGCTCCTCGCACACGGCCTTCAGCTCAGGCTGCTCCTTGTTGTCCACCTCTAGCGTCTGCACGCGAAAGGAGGCGCGATGAGCATTGGGCGGGGGGGGGGGGGGCGAGGGGGTGTCTCGCGCCTTCAAGCTCGGGGCGGCCCCCTCCTTGAGGGCGGCGGACAGCGCCTTGCAGCCCTCCTCGCCGATCCTGTTGCCGACGAGATTGAGCTTCTCGAGCCGCGGCGCTGCCCCCTCCTTGCCGAGGGCGGCGGCCAGCGCCTTGCAGCCCTCGTCGCCAATCTTGTTGCCGAAGAGAGAGAGCGTCTCGAGCCGCGGTGCTGCCCCGCTCGCGAGGACCTCCGCCAGCTGCGCCGCCTCCGCGTCGCCCCAGCCGAGCATGTCGTAGCTCAGCTCCGTCGCCTTGCCAAACTGC
Source organism: Emiliania huxleyi CCMP1516 (assembly GCF_000372725.1). Classification (NCBI taxonomy): domain Eukaryota; phylum Haptophyta; order Isochrysidales; family Noelaerhabdaceae; genus Emiliania; species Emiliania huxleyi. The sequence goes on along the minus strand of NW_005201403.1, from coordinate 203,894 downwards.
TCCTCGAAGGCGGCCTCGTACAGCTGCTTCACGAGCGGCTTGTCGTCCTTGCCGTTGGTGAAGCTCTTCTTCTCCAGCTCCACCGCGAAGGCAGACGGCAGCAGCGGAGGGCGCCGGCCGCCGTGCTGGCCCCAGTCCGCTCGGAGGCGGCCGTAGTCGTACTCCTTGCCGTCGCGCATCTTGCCGAGGTCGAGCGAGAGGAGGCCGGACTTTGTCAGGCTCGCACAGCTCTGCTCCGTGAAGCACCAGCCGCGGTCAAAGTACTCGGCCACGTTGGTGCCCTCGGGCTGGTCCTCAGCCTTGTGGCCGTCCGGGAAGGAGGTAAGCCGCAGCACGGTCGTGTGGGGGTGGGAGTAGATCGTGCCGAGGCAGCCCAGCCCCTGCTTGAAGAGCGCGTTCTGCTCCTCGCTGCGCATGACGCCGTTGGGGGGGTCGGGGTGCTGGTGCAGCGAGCCGAAGTCCCAAAAGACGCCGAGCCGCGTGATGCGAGGATGCGAGAGCAGGGCCTTGAGCGCCCTCGCGACACGGGTGAGGTTGGCTCCGCGCGGGTCGGGGTGGTCCTTGGTCAGCCACGGGGAGGAGAGCGCGGCGACGGCAAGGTCAAAATCGCCGGTCGCCTTGACGAGGTCGGCGAGGGAGAGGAAGGCCTCTTCGGGCAGTGCCTGGCGGTGGTTGAGGACGCCGCCCGCCTCGGCGTGGCTGATTATCCACTGCGCGTCGAGGAGGGCGACGGCGCCGCTCGCGAGGACCGGCTCAAGGGAGTCGCCGCCGAGCTTGCGCCACCACTCCAGCTCAAAGCGTTTCACGCCGAGATCGGTTGCGGAGGGGAGGGCATTGCGTTGGTGGAGGCAGGGCAGCGACTGCTTGAAGCATGCGCGCATGGACAGCATCGCGATGGTGCTCAACAGCGGCTCGCTCGACAGGCTCGGCGAATCGTTAGCTCAAAGCGTGTCACGCGCGGTTTTCTAATTAGGCAAGTCCGTGGGCAGAGCGTCGTGGTCCTACCCTTTGCGATAGAGTTGCTCATGAACCGCTCTGCCGGTGCTTCCGTCACTGAGTCGGTGACGCTCAGTGAGGTGACTCTGCGCAAGTACGCGAGCAGCCGCCAAGCCAGCGCCAACCACTTCGAGTGACAAAGGCGCGGAGCGGATGGTGCGCCTGAAGGAGCCCAACGGCACGGTGTGGCAATACGAGGGCGAGGTGGCGGAGGCAGCGGCAGCGGCGGAGGCGGAGGCAGCGGCGGCGGCGACGGCGAAGCCCGTCGCCAAGCGGGCGAGGACGGCCCCGAAGCCACCGCAGCAGCCGCAGCAGCAGCCGAGCCCACAGCAGCAGCCGCAGGAGGCGGCGGACGAGGTGGAGGAGAAGGAGGACACGCCGATCCGAATATCTCTCACCCCCCGCTGGCTGTTCATAGGCCATCCAGACGACCTTGCCGGCGGGCTGGGTAGAGGGGGCTATGGTAGTCAACAAGCATTCGGCGACCGGCGTGATCAAGTCCGTCGGCAACGGCAAAATCACGATCTACTGGCCAACGGCAGATATCCACAAGCAGGTCAAAGGGTTTCAGGAGATCCAGAAGAAGGAGATCCAGAAGAAGAAGCTGTCAGGTGCATGGGCCTTCGACGAGTGCCCCATTGCGGACGCTCTCAACAAGTACGCTCTTGTTGGCCAGGGCGAGCGCACCTCCAGGCGCCGGTGACTGTTCTGTTTCGATCGCCGCTTGCCCGCGCTTGCTGAGGCGGGCGGGCGCCAGCGATTTGAGCAGCGGGAGGACCCAATCATGGTTTTTAGTCTCTCTTTCGTGCAAGTCTCGTGGTGCTGTTCGCGCAGGGGGGTATGGGAGGTTAAGTGCGCGGTAGGTGTCCCACGCAAGTGCGAAAGGAAAGGTTTTGGCGGTCAGCGACGATCGCCGCTAGGTGCTGATTGGCTGGGATGAGACCAAGTACGCTGCGGCGCGGCAACGGCGACCCCCTCGCGCACCCTGTATTGTTACTTTTTGAACAGTAAGCAAGCAGCCCCTCTCCCCTAGGTTAGGTTAGCCACCCGAAGAGAGAGGCGAGAGGCACAGGTCACGGCACGCAGTGTGGTCACGGCACAGTGGTACTTGCGCGAGTGGCACGCGTCGTGAGAGCAAGTACAGTCGCCGGTCGCGAGGCGAGGCTCGTCATCAAGCCGTCAGCGCACACTGGCCATTGGATGCTTGGCCTCAGTACCACTTAGCGACGCCGGTCTCGAGCTTGAAGTCGATCTTGGCGAGGGTCCGCTCCGGGTGGCGTGTACCCTCGCGTATCCACTGGCGGACGCGCCGGTTGGCCTCGCGGAGGAAGCGCGCGGATGGGCAGCCGCCCACGCAGGGCAGGCAGGTGCCCCCCAGGGTTTCGAGCGCTGTGGCATCGTAGTCCCCTCGCTCCTGATTATGAAACCATGGGGGTCCGCCATTCCAACGACCCCCAGCATAAGCATCATGGGGGTTCGCCAGTCGGCAGTCACAAGCCTGGTGGCAGCACACGGGGTTGGCACATGGCTGCAGCGTAGTGCTGACTCGCTCGGCGACCGCTAAGATCAGCGCCTTGCCCGCCGGCAGGTTTGCCGGGTCAGCCTCCGCCACTTCGCTCGCAAACGACTCCATTTTGCTCGCAAAAGATGCGGGTTGTAAGCCATCAAGGTAGCCGTGAAGGATGGCATAGGCGATCGCGTCCTCGCGAGTCAAAGCAAGCCAGTACGCTCCGTTCCACGGGAAGTCCGATTCGAGCTCTTGAAAGAAGTCAGCTGCGGTCTTGTACCATTCTCGCGTGAATTCTCCGTCTGAGCAAAATGGCAGCAGGCCTGAAAGCCTGAGGTACAGCTCGCCGCACTGTGGCCCGATGGCCACGCCGATACTGCCGATATCGTCGTCGTCGTCGTCGTCATCATCATCGTCGCCGTCGTCCTTGTTCTTGAAGTCGCAATCGTCATCGTCGTCCTCCTCCTCGTCAGGCAGTAACGCATCGGCTCGCATTGGGAGTGTGCGCAGGAAGACCTGCATCGCAGCGTCCACGTCCTTGTGCTTGATGTGCTTTCTGCGACTATGCTCCGTGTGCGTTATGGCATGCTTCATCCATTCCGTGCCGCATTCTCCAAACTCAAAGTGCCGCCCAGGATCATCTTCAGGATACGAGTCGACAAGCGGCTGATCGCCCACGAGCACGTGCAGCTTCTCGATCGCAGCAATCTCGATACTGATATCGGTCTTGAAGTCACAGGCTGTGCGAATGGCCGCAGAGTAGAAGACTGCGGGCGCAAAGCGAACGCCGCACAAGCGCGCGAGCCGATGGAAGGTGGTTTCCAGGTGTGGCACCGGCACGTCGCCGACCCGCATCTCGATGATGGCCGCGTCGGCGACGCTCGTGCATAGGATGCGGAAGCGCTTGCTCGCCTGCGAGACGAGCGTGAGGTGCCGTGCCGACAGCCAGCGCAGAACCAGGCACTGTTCGTCCTCCGAGAGAATGCTCTCGAGCAGCAGGCTGCCGGGAGCAGACATGACGCTGACCTGCTTGGACATGGGCGGGCAACATCCGACGACGCGGGGTAAAAAAGAAAAAATCCCATTTGCCCGAAAAAAAGACCCCACCACGTGCTCCACTCCCCAGACCCCTCCGGGTCCCGTCCTGTATCCGCGCCCGCCCGAAGCAAGCGGAGGACGACGGCGGGGTGGTTGTGGGCAGCGGCGCACATCAGCGCGGTGCCGCCGCTGCTGTCCTGCAAGTCGATCTCTGCGCCGCGCTGCAGCAGCAAGTTGACCATCCGCTTGTGGCCCTGGCCAGCGGCGAGCATCAGCGCGGTGACACCTGCGCCGTCCTGCAATGGGCAGAAAACAGCCGACGCCGCTCTCTCGCTTCTAGGTGCCACGAGCCACGTCTGCTCGTCACGGGTGCGCGACGCGATGCTGACCTCGGCACCGGCGGGCGCCGCCGCCTCGAGCGCCCTGAAGTCGGCCTCGAGCTCCTTGTCGAAGAAGCGCCGCTCGGTGCGCGCGTAGTTGAAGGAGACGGCGCGCACCTTGCAGAGGCGGAGAGGGAGGCGGCGGAGGGAGGGGAGGCTTGTCTCGTCGTCCGCCTCATCGCACCTCTTTGGTGGAGGAGAGGATGCGGCTGATCTCGGCTGATCTCGGCTGATCTCGGCTGATCTCGGCTGATCTCGGCGGATCTCGGCTGATCACGGCGGCCTCGGCTGGTCTCGGCTGGTCTCGGCTGCCTCTCGGCTGCTCTCGGGCACTCTCGGCCCGCCCCGCGCACCTCCTTGGTGTCGTCGTCGAGAAGAATGCCCGCCGTGTTGCTTTTAGGGTCGTAGGCAATCGTCTCGAGCTCCGCGCCCGTCGTCGCGTCCAGCCGCACCAGCGCCTGCGTCTCGCGGGGGGAGATATGGGGGGATTCGGGGAGAGATGGGGAGATATCGTCGCACCAGCGCCTGCGTCTCGCGGCCGAGCGTCGAGAGGGCGAGCACCGACTTGAAAGAAGAAACCGTGCCTCGCAAACTCGACCATGTTGCCCTCCTCGCCGTACGGGAAATTGACCAAGTCGCGCCACTCATCGCCCGCCGAGTCGCGGACACGGACTAGGTAGGTAGGTAGTAAGGTGAAGAACAGCCAGGCTCGGATTGGACACCAACGCGGTATGGGTGGACGCTGGACACGGACTGTCGTCGAGCTGTCGGCCTACTCTGAGGTCAGCTCGGGTCAGCTCGGGTCAGCTCGGGAGAGGCGGAACCGCCGTCAAGCTGTGAATCGCTCTACCGCGCCCCCCGATCTCTCCAGCACGCTGGCACGACAAGGGCGCGGACTGGCGGGACTGGCACACACAACACGACAAAAGAATTGTCCGGCGCGCGCTGCGAGCGACTCAGAACTCATGAACGAAGCTGCGCGCTCCAATCCAGACGTGCAGTCCTCACCCGCCCTCCTGCTCGTGACCGACCTGATATTCCACGTGCACGGCCACTGCAGCGACGCGCGCCAACTCTTCAGGTCGCGGGAGGTGTGCCAAGAGTGGCGGCGAAGCATTGATGCGCCTGAGCAGAGCGAGCTGTGGCGCGGCCTCTTGGTGAAGCGCTGCGGCCTCCGGCGCCATGTAGCGCTCCCGTCGCAGCTGCCCACGACCACGTGGCGGGCGGCGTACCTGCTCGCGCTCGGCCCAATCGTCACATTCGGCAGCCTCGTGACGGACAACGGCCGCCACTTTTCGACTGAGCAGCTGGACGAGATGCTGCAGTGGCTTGTACGCCTTGCCGACCTCGCTGCGACGGAGGCGCGCTGTCCCTTTGGGCACCTCTTCGGCATCGACGCGCGCGGATGGACGTACGCCGCAGTCTTCAAGTCGGGCAAGCGGAAGGGGGGGCTTGGGGGAGGCGGGTCGGACCTCCAGGCGCATGTGCAGGAGTGGTGGCGTCCGGCGGTGATGGCGCTGACGGAGCGCGTGCGCGCCTCGGTGAACGATGCTCCGCTTGAGGCGCGGTCTGCCGCGTGCAGGTCGGTCCGCAGCTTCGTGCATCTGATGTCGTCCGTCGTGATGCGGTGGGGTTGCTCTGGGGGGGGCTCGAGCACGGCCGAGTGGATGGCGCAGTCAGTGCGCGACGCGGAGCCGGCTTGCGTTGCGCTCGAGCGCATGGCGCAGTAAAGAGGCATTGCTGCGCAGGCGCTGCCCGTACGCGCGTAGCGTGACCTTGCGGCTCGAGCCTTGCGGGCTACGTGCTGTTTAGAAACGTTGAGATTGCGGCCGCGGGCCGGCTCGGATTACTTTTCACTGCAAGACATAGTAGTTTTTTGGAGAGAGAGAGAGAGAGAGAGTGTTTGTTTTTTGGTGTTAGTACCGACACGTTCTCTCTCTCAGACAGTATACACACGCGACGGAAAAAGAAGTCAAGGCGGGTAGAAAGAAAGAAAGAACGCAACATATGAAAAAAAGAAAACAGAAAACTAACGCATTTGCTCTTATAGCGTTTGGGTCGGTCGCCTTGGAATTACTTTTTGTGCTGGCGGCCCGACGCCCTTGGCCGACCCGAGGCGGCCTTACCAGCTGCTGGTCGTATCGACGTGTGCCGTACAACTTCACGTATTAACACGAATGCCCACCTCCAAGCCGCGTGAGCGGTGGGCCGATGAGGCATGCTTCGAGGTTAACCGGGAGCGAATGCACGTGCCGCTCCGGGCGTATGAGAGCCGAGCCGCTGTGCTCGGCCGCCGCTTGTGCGACGAGCTGCCGGCCGGCCCGTGGTTGCTGGCGCTCACACCCGCCCGCTGGTCCTTCTCGCTCGCATCAAAGCCAGCGGATGCTCCATCGGTGTCGGGTCCGGGCGGCTTTGACGCTGCGGGCTGGGGCGACCTGCAGGTTCCATGCTCGTGGGAGGTCGCCGGCGTCGGCTCCAAGCCCGTCTACCTCAACGAGCGGTATCCGTTCAAGCTCGACCCGCCGCGCGTGCCGACGGACGAGCGGAACGAGGTTGGCTCCTACCAGGTCTCGTTCACCCTCCCTGCCCGTTGGATCGGCCGCCGCTCGTACCTCGTGCTGGACGGGCTCGGCTCGGCGGCGACGGTGTGGATCGACGGGGCCGAGGTGGGCTACTCGCAAGACTCGCGGCTGCCGGCCGAGTTTGAGGTGACCAAGCTCGTCTCCGCCGAGGGGATGTCCGCGTCCGAACACGTCCTCTCGGTCCAAGTGGTTCGGTACTCGGACGGCTCGTACCTCGAGGACCAAGACCAGGTGGCAAGTCTAGCCGCCTCCTAGCACCTCCCGAGACCCTCCCTGCGGGCAGGTGCCCGCCTCTCCTCTCCCGCTCCCTCAGCCGCCGCACCCCAGACCTCCCCGCCTCCCCACGCCCACCCGCCAGCTACCCCACCCATCCCGCTACCCAGCGACCCCACCCATCCCGCCGCCCCGCAGTGCCGGCTGTCCCTAACCCCAACCCCAACCCGAACCCGCAGTGGTGGCTGTCGGGCATCCAGCGGCACTGCTTCCTGTACTCGAAGCCCGCGCGCCTCGCCATCCGCGACTTTGCCGTCTCGACCACCGTCCCTCCCTCCGGCGCCACTGCCGACTTCTCGCTCGACGTGGCGCTCGCCGGCTCGATCGTCGACGCCGCCGCCACGGACACAGCCGCCGCCGCGAAGGCCAGAGCCCTGCCCAGAGAGAGCGGGCTCGTGGCGAGAGGGCACGCCCAGGACATGTCCGCGACACGCTGTCGCAGGCCTTCTCCGAGAGCGGGCTCGCGGTGCGCGCCTCGCTCCACGGCCCCTTCCGCCTCGGACGCCAGCAGGACCTCGAGGCGCCGCTGCCGGCCTGCAGCGAGGCGTGGGCCGCGACCCTCGCGCCGCCCACGCTCGCCGAGGACGTGGACGTCGCCAGGCTGTCTGCGGTCGGCCGCCCCGCGCCGGGCGCCGACGACGCCGACCCGCACCACGCCCTGCTCGACGACGACGCGCACGGGCTGATGTCGCTGCGCGGCTGCCCTGCGCGCGCGCGCGGCGGAGCGACCCTCGAGGCGCCGGCGCTCTGGAGCGCGGAGGAGCCGAACCTGTACTCGCTCGTCGTCGAGCTGGTCGCCCCCGGCTCGGGCGGCGAGGACGTGCTCGACGTCGAGACGTGCCTCGTCGGCCTGCGCAGCGTGTCGATCGAGGGCGGCCCCGCCGCGCGTCGACGGCGAGGCGAGGAGGAGCCGGTTGACCGGCTGTGCGGTCGTCGGGTAGGCGGGCTGCTGCGGGTCAACGGCGCCCCGCTCACCATCAAGGGCGTGAACCGGCACGAGCACACCGCCGAGGGCGGCAAGGCCGTGTCGTGGGAGTCGATGCTCCTCGACGCCACGATGCTCAAGGCGGCCGACTGCGCCGGCTGTCTGCCGGAGGGCGGCGAGTGAGTCACGCCTGCTCGCCCATGATCAGGCGTACAACTTCAACGCCGTCCGGACGGCGCACTACCCAAACACCGACGCTTGGTACGAGATCTGCGCCGCCGTCGGCTTGTACGTGGTGGACGAGGCCAACCTCGAGACGCACGGCTTCTCCTCGTGGGGCGACGAGGGCTACCTCTCCAAGCAGCCCTCGTGGCGGCACGCCTACCTCTCGCGGATGACGCGGATGGTGCGGCGCGACACGCGCCTGCCTCTTCCTGGACCTGTCGTGGACCTGTCGAGGAGCCCCGCAGGTGCGGCGCGACAAGAACTCGCCGTGCGTGATCGTCTGGTCGCTCGGCAACGAGTCCGGCTACGGCCCAAACCACGACGCGATGGCTGCGTGGTGCCGCACGCACGACCCGAGCCGGCCGGTCCAGTACGAGTCGTGCGGCGGCGGCGACGCGACCGACATCATCTGCCCGATGTACCCCGACAAGAAGCACGTCGAGAAGGTGGGGAGCTCGGCCGCCGGCCAAAACGCGAAGTGGATGTTCGCCCCGACGCGCCGCTTCCCGCTTGGCACGCGTGAGCAGCCTCGGCAGTGCCCCCTCGCGCGCCACGCCGCCCTCGGACGCGGCGGCTCGCCCGACCGCCGGCCCGCACCGCGCGCCGTAGGCCGCTCATCCCTTGCGAGTTTGCGCACGCGATGGGCAACTCGACGGGCAACTACGCCGACTGGTGGGAGCTCTTCGCCTCGCTCCCCTACGCGCAGGGCGGCTTCATCTGGGACTGGGCGGACCAGGGGCTGCACCAGACGGACCCGAAGACGGGCAAGCACTTTTGGGCCTACGGCGGCGACTTCGAGTGCAAGCAGCACGACGCGCAGTTCTGCATCAACGGGCTCGTCTTCCCCGACCGCACGCCTCACCCGGCGCTGCACGAGGTCAAGCACGTGCACCGGCCGGTCGACGTGGCGCTGCTCTCCGCCGAGCCGGCCGCCGAGCCGGCCGCGGGGAAGCGGCGCTCCGCGTTCCGCGTGCGGATCAGCTCGCGGTACGACCACCTCCCCAGCCTCGCCCACCTCTCGCTGCGGTGCGGCCTCGAGGTCGGCGGCGTCGAGGTCGGAGAGGCGGCGCCGCTCGAGTCGGGCGGCGGCGGCTGGCGGGCCGTCGGCGCGCGCGACTCGTGTGAGGTAGACCTCGAGGTCGTCTGGGACCCCGCCCTCGCGCCGTACCGCCCGTCGGAGGTCTACCTCGCCCTCTGCTTCACGCTCTCCGAGGAGTCGGCCTGGGCCGCCGCCGGCCACGAGGTCGCCGCCGTCCAGCTGCACATCGACGCCGCCGCGCTCGGCGAGCAGCTCGCCTCGCAGGCGCCGCCCGCCCGAGGAGCGGATTAGCCGAGGAGGAGCCGAGATATGCAGCTCGCCTCGCAGGCGCCGCCCGCCCGCGCCGCCGCCGCGCTGGAGTCGCCGGCGGCCGCGCCTCTCAAGTGCTCCGACCTCGCCGACGCCATCGAGGTGTGATCTCCCCATATCTCCCCACATCTCCCCACATCTCCCCACATCTCGCCGACGCCATCCAGGTGTCGGGCAGCGGCGCCGAGGGCGCCTTCAGCGTCGTCGTCTGCAAGACGACCGGGACGCTCCGCTCGCTCGCGATCAACGGCGAGTCGCTGCTCGCCGCCGGCTCGGCGGCGCTCAACCTTTGGCGCGCGCCGACGGACAACGACAACGGCGCGACGCCTGGCATGCCGGCCGTGACGTCGGACCGGAAGGAGTGGCTCGCGCAGTTCGTCTCGTCCGCCTCGTGGTCGAAGCCGAAGCCGCAGCTCGGCTGGGCGACGCTGCAGCCGCTCTACCTGCGGCCCTTCTACTCGACGGTCGGCCCCTTCCTCCGCTGGCTGACACTTCCTAGACACTTCCTACACACTTCCTAGACACTTCCTAGGTCGGCCCCTTCCTCCGCTGGCTGGGCGTGGGCGCAGTGCAGTCGTGGGCGTACATCTGGAAGCACCACTCCCTCGACAGCCTCTCGCGCGAGGCAGTCGCGGTGCAGCTCGTCGAGGCGGCGGCGGAGCGCGTCGTCATCCGCTGCAAGTGCGACCTGCGCACGCCAAAGGGAAGGACGCGCGCGAAGCACGAGCTGCTCGTCACCGTCTCAGCCGACGGCTCTGTCGCCCTCGACACGACGGCAAAGGTGACAAGGGCGTCCGGGATGCCGCTCTGCGCGCCCGAGTTCTCTCTCCCGCGAATCGGCCTGCGCTTTGCCGCGGCGCCCGACCTGCCGAGGCTCGGTGCGAGAGGTGAGTCAGTCGGTGAGCCACGCGCGTTTGATTCCACAGGCGCCCGACCTGCTCGGCTCGGTGCGCTGGCTCGGCCAGGGGCCGCACGAGAACTACCCCGACCGGGCGGCCGGCGCGCGGTTCGGCATGCACAGCGCGACGTCCGCCGAGCTCTTCACGCCGTACGTCGTCCCGTCCGAGTGCGGCCACCGCGGCGGCACGACTTGGCTGGTGCTGTCTGCGCCAGGAGGGCGCGGGCTCGCCGTCTCGAGCGAGGAGCCGTTCGGGTGGTCGGCGCTGCCGCACGGCGCGCAGGCGATCGACGCGGCGGCCCACCCCTCCGACCTCGAGCCGGAGGCGCACGCGACGCTCTGCGTCGACCACCGCATGATGGGCGTCGGCGGTGATATTGGGTGGGGGCGGTCGGTGTGGCCAGAGTACCTCGTGCCGGACGGGGCCTACACTTGGCGGACGACGCTGCGCCCCTTCAAGCAGCCGCCGGCGACGCCGCCGCCGGCGGCGGCGCCCATCGCGGGGGCCGAGTGATGCCGACGGCTCTGCCTCGGCTCTGCCTCGGCTCGGCGTCGGCGTGGCGCCGGAGGGCGCGTGTCGCGCCCAGTCTCGAGTCTCGACAGATGATCAACGTGCGTGCGATTGTGTGCTGTCTCAGAGAGGGGCCGAGTGATGTTGTCTGGGGTGCGGGCGGCGGGGACGGGCGGATCGGAGCCGCGGGGCCGACTGTGGCTGGAGAGAGTGAGATTGCTGGTCAGATGGGGCGCGGAGGCGCGAGACGCGGAGGCGCGAGGCAGCATATACACATGCATCGGGCGAAGAGCTCGAGCCCGAGATTGCGCATTGCGGCCATATATTGCAATGTTATTTCCAATTCACAAATATTTTTGTGTCGGCCGTGTCTCCTTGGGTCGATGGGTCCGCACCTCAGAAGTGGGTGATCCGCCGCGGTAAAACGGAAACCTGATCCGCTATAACCCGCCACGTAACTAAAAAGCCGTCATAACGGGCGCAAACAATATGTACGATCTGCACACAACTAGAGAGAAAAGAAAATCTACCGGGGTTGTGCGTTTATGTGAGTGAGGTCTGTGTCCTGAGCTCCTGACTTGCCAACAATATATACCTGTACAACTTACCACAATTCGATACAGTCGTACAACAATGATAATCTCTCTCTCTGTCTCTCTCTCCACAATGCGTAGCGCGCTCCCTAGCTCGGCCCCTTGACGGACGAGTCACCTGCACCGCCCCCCCTTCGTGCCTGGAGGGAGTAATCGGGCACGCACCACCACCACTGCATGCAGCGCCTTTTCGCAGCAAAGCGTGTTCACCGCGCCCCCGGGGGAGGCGGGGGCGTGGAAAAAGCGGGGGCGGCGGGTGTGCGGGATGTCTGTGGGCCCGAGAGCGATATGCCATACGTGTCCTTGCTTTGTTTCCTAACTCGAAGGCTACCCGGCAGCTCAAAAAAAGCGGGCACGCGGGACATGCACAGGCGCCAAGGGGCGCAGAACCGACCTAACCCGTCGGAGGTGGGGGGAAGGGAGTCCCCCGGGTCCTGCGCGAGCGCGAGAGTAACCCCAGGAGGGCCAAGATGAGCGGTGCGCGCAGGGGTCGGCGTGGAGGGCGATGAACGCGCCGCGCGGGGCGCCGCCTCACCGGCCCTCGCCAACGCCTCAAAAATGGCGCAGAGTGAGGCGGCGCACCGAGCGAGCACGTGAGCCCCGTGGCTCCAACCGGGCCCTTCCTTTTTTGAGCAGGTGTGCCGCCGCGCGAGCGACGCTCCGAGATCGCCCGAGATAGCGCGGCGCGGCCCCGAGATCGCCCGAGATAGCGCGAGATCGCCCGAGATCGCGCGGCGCGGCCCGAGGCGAGGTGGATGGGTTGGGAGCGAGGGGGCGAAAGTGTTCAGTGCGGTAGACGGTGAGCTCGGGGCGCGTGAGCCGGACTTGGGGGCCGGACGGCTTTCATTTCTCTCTGCGTTCTCGCACATGGAGTGCGAAATACTCGACTTTCCGCCCCAAACTGTCGCACTCCCCTTTCTCCCGGCCGGGGTGGGGCGCGCGCGGGGGCGGCGGGTGTGCGGGATGTCTGTGGGCCCGAGAGCGATATGCCATTTCCGCGTTGCGTTTGTTTCATCACATCGAAGGCTAACCTCAAAAAAAACACGACATTTCGCGCCATGATCGGCGAAGAGGGGCAACGATATGGGACCCACCACGCCACGCGATGACCCCCTCCTCTCGATCCTCGATCGCTTCACGCCTCTTGAGGCGCGCGCCTCGCTGCCGCCGAGCAAATTCGTGTCTCCTCCTGGCCCTGCAGCCGAGCCCATCATGCGGTTCGTCCGCGAGTGCCACCGCGAGCCCGTCCCGCACCTGACACCGAGCGGACCGGGCCAAGAAACGCTGCACGAGCGCTCGGCGGAGCGTCACCCCGATGCGGCGCGGCGGGCTGGTGCAGAGCGGGCGGCGGCTGCCGTTCGTGCGGACGCGGCAGTGGCAGCCTTCCGTCGCCGGCTGTGCCCGTGGCAGACGCTCTGCGAGGAGGCGTCGCTGCAGCTGATGCGACGGCTCGACCTGCCGACCCTGCTCGCTCTCAAGGGCACCGACCGGGCATCCGCCGCGCGCGCGCGCGCAACACTCGCCTCCGTGCGCTGGCGGACCACCGGATCAAACGGCGCCGACCTCGCCGCCCGGCTGCCCGAGGCGAAGGCTGCCGGGTGGCTGCGATCGCGGATCACGCCGTCGAGCGACTTTGCGTCGCTGACGGCGCGGGCGCTGCGGGCGGAGCTGGAGGTGGCCCTCTCGCTGCCGCCGGGGGCGCTGCGCAAGCGCAGGGCCTGGCTCGACCGGCTCATCCTCGTGCGGAGAGACGAGACGACCGCCGCGCCGCCACCGCCGCCGCCGCCGCCTCCTCGCCAACCGTCGGTCGCGTCGCGGCCAGCCGAGCGGTCGCTCCCGGCCCCCTCACCGCGCCCGCCACCGCAAGCACCGCCGAGGCCGCAGCCGAAGCCGCCGCCGCCCGCCGCCTCGCCAGGGCCGACGCCGTCTGGGCCGCCGCCCTCTCTGCCGCTCCATGGCGCAGCCCAGCCGACTCGCCAGGCCCGCAGGCAGGCCCCGCGCAGAAGATGTGGCGAGTGCGCGGGCTGCGTCTCTCCCGGCTGCGGCGTGTGCGCCTCCTGCCGAGGGACGAAGAGTGCGATCGAGCAGCGGAAGGGCTGCGTGCATCGCAAGTGCGAGGTGCTCGCCCTCGCCAGGAGGGAGGCGGCGGCGGCGCGCCTCCTCCTGCAAGCCGGCTCGCCGCGCAGCGCCGCCGCCGCCCCGCCCGCGGCGAAGACCGCAACCCCCCGACCGGCCGCTCCGCCCGCTCCGCCCGCTCCGCCCGCGACACCTGCTCCGCCTGCTCCGCCCGCCGCTCCGGCTGCTGGCTTCTCGACCGGCCGCGAGGCGAGCCAAGAGGCGGCGCCGGACTCGGACGAGGAGGAGGGGCGGCCCCTCGCCGCACGCGCAAAGAAGCGCGCGCGAGGCGACCCGCAGCAGGCTGGCGAGGGAGGGAGGGGCGAGGGAGGGGCGGGCGGCGCAGAGGGAGGCGCCGGCTCCGACTCAGAGGAGGGCCGGCCGCTTGCCACCAGGCGGCGGGGGGCGGCGGCGGGGAAGCCGCCGGCGAAGGCGAACGCTTCGGAGAGCCCGCCGCCTCCTCCGCCTCCTCCGCCTCCTCCCGCTCGGCACAAGCTTGCTGCGGTGCGGCAAATGGCACAGAGCAGCGATGAGGAGGAGGAGGAGGCCGACACAGCTTGCCAGGTGCTTTCCGCGACCGTGCAAGCGGCGCGAGCGCAGGTGGCCTCGGGGCCATCCGGGGCGATGCGTGCAGCCGCCGTGATGCGGTTGGTGCGCCACTGCCACCGGCGTCCTGTGCAGCACCTTCCTGGCCCCATCCCGTTTAGGTAGGCTCGCCGGACGGCGCGAGACCGAGAGATTCTGCCCGTCGCGCGCGCTCTAGGGTATACATGTAACCTCGGCGCCAACCCGCCTAGTTTCGTTTCTTTTCTTCCCTACAGCACCCTCTCGTGTCCTCTCTAGTTTCCGGATATCCGTGGAAATTTCAATCAAATTTCCGGTGCGGAGGGTGGCGATAAATAGAGGCGGTTAGAGCACCACGACGCAACAAGATCCACTCTGCAGTACATCCCCCCGTGGAGAAGCAAGCGAAAGCCCACACACAGGCCGTCACAGAGCAATAGCTCGGTGGAGCGTCGAGCCCCACCACCGGCGCCCTCCCCGGGCGCAGCACTGTCCTCAGGCACGCTTGCCGCCCTTCCCGCTGGTGCCGCTATCGAAGAACTCAAACAGCGCGACTGCAAACATCGAAAAGTTGACGCAGTGGAAGCCGGTGCACACGATGCAAAAATCGCCAAGGATGAACTTGAGGACGTACAGCAGGTAGCAGGAGAAGCACGCGCCGGCGGTCGCGACCGCCAGGAAGAGCGGCTGCCGGTACGGGACGAGGTTCAACCTCCACAGGCACGCGGCGACAAAGTAAGCGGAGTAGAGCGCCATGCCGGCGACTGCTAGGCCGATATCGAGGGCGTCGCCCTGCTTCACCAGACCCCAGTGAGAGAGCGGGTGCGCGTACTCGCTCGAGAAGACTGCCGTGCAGGAGAAGCCCGCGCCGATGTCGCACGCAGCCTCGTAGCCGGGCTCGTGCATCTGCGTTTCGACGGAGAGCGCGTACGTGGCGATTGTGAGGCCAACCAAACCCAGGAGCGCCACCTTGATGGCCCGCCGCTTGCTGGCCGCGGTGAGAGGCATATGGTGCCGAGACGCGCGTCCAGTGCGGGTTCCCCCTCCCTGGGGGTAGGGGATCCCGTACCCACACTGGAGCCGAACCCTGGGGAGATTGCGATCTCGGAGCGTGTCACGCTAAGTTTGGGAGCGTGTCACGCTAAGTTCTAATTGCAGTGTCACGCATGGACTCGGACCCCGAAATGCTCCGTGCCAGAGACCTCGGTCACCGACGCGTTAGCTCCTTAATGAAGGACGCGAGATTCACAAATTATGGAGCTCCGGAGAGGGCGGTACGTGCAGCTGTCCGCACGATACAAGCCGCAGCGAGAGGCTTGCTTCAGAGGCTATGGTGGCCGTTCCGGAGGGCGGTGATCCTCGCTGAGAAGGCTGGTCTGCCCATTACAAAGGAGACACTTGCACAGTTTGGCTTCCAGACCACTTAGTTCTAATTGCAGTGTCACGCATGAATGGTGAGTTGGATGAGTTCTGGGAGCGAAACAGATGGACAGAGGCCGATGAGGCGGAGTGGAGACAGCAGCAGCCCCTCTTCGTACAGATCAAGTGGCGATTGCTGGAACTCTACTGGGACTTCCTGCACGCTTGGCATGTGATAGCCCACGCGACCGGACTGAGGCGATTTATGACGCTCTACAAACTCAAACTCGGTGCTGCTGGCTTGGGCTAAGTTCTGATTGTAGTGTCACGCATGGATCTGGTCTGGGGATGGACAGAGGAAGATCAGGCGAGGTTCAGACAGCAGGAGGCCTTGACCGCACGGATCTACTGGCAGATGCATCGACTGTTTTATAAGTTACTGTGGTCCTTTGACCAGATGTTCCACGTCACCGGACTGGAGAAGTTGTGGATGCTATACAAACTCAAACTCGGTGGGGCCATGGCCGCAGGTTAAGTGATGGAATTGGTGGGTCCGCGCTAAGTTCTGACTGCAGTGTCACGCATGCGCCCCGTTGAGATCTCTGGTGTCGGATACATGGGCAACGAGTTGGTGACGACGGGGCTCTCTGCGGGAGGCGGGGTGCGGGCGGCCACTGGCTTGTATTTCTCCGTGATCAAACGCCTAAGGAGGTGGTTAGCATTGGCTCGACGCAACATTAACAAGATGATGCAAGTAGCAGCAATAGAGGACTTGGGCATTAGGTCGCAGACCGTAAGGAAGCGGCGCCATGGCATGTTCTGACAGATCACGCATCAAGATTGAAAAAGAAATGTTCTAAGGGCAGTGTCACACATGGATGCACCTCGGGACTTGCTCAGATCGTTTTTGACCGCGAACACTAAGATACAAGCCGCAGTGAGAGGTTTGATTATGAGGCTGATGTTTCCACTGCGGAAGTTGCTAAGTTCTAAATAAGCATATGTCCGCTGCGGAGTGGGTTCAGGCTCCTTGCGGATACGGGGGTCTGAAATGTAGGTCTACCGCAAGTATTCACCAAACGAGGGGTGGGAGAAGGACACGAGCAGGCAGGAGATCTTGTAAGGACGATCAGGGACACAGGGGAAGGAACGGGAGCGGGAAAGATTTTAGAAACCCTTTCTCCTTCTCTTGGAGCGCATCGCGACACGGTCACACGGAGGGGGGCTGAGGGTTCACCCACACGACAGGGTTCCAGGAATCCCCCCCCTCTCGTATAGGACAGGTTGCACCCGGCGGCACCGGGGGCAGGCGCGGGCCTCCTACTGGTTGCGCTCTCCTAGTTCTCCTGCTCCCGACAAGGTTAGGCTGTACGAGGTTTTCCTCTCGCACCCCGTCTGTTTTCCTTTCCTTTTTTCTCTACAGCACCCTCTCTTTTCCTCTCTATTTTCCCGAGAAAACTCCGTGGAAATCGTCAAATTTTTGGCTCTGAGCCGAGTCTGAGGCTGGTTTGGGCCCAAAATCAGCCAAATTTTAGGCCAAATCGTCAAAATGCCGGGAATTTTGCGGAGAACCCGTGTAGACCTGGAAATTACCCTGCGACCGCCTGGGTATTTTGTCGATTCCTCAATTTTGCCTCAGATTTTGCCCCAGACCAGCTCTCAGACTCAGGGAAACTCGCGAGTTTCCAGAATGGAGCACCAAACACCCTCTGTTTTCCCTGGAAATTTCCGGCAACGCAAAGTGCTGGGGACCCTCTGTTTTCCTTTTTGTTTTCCGGAAAACCTCGTACAGGCCAACGACAAGGGTTGTCAGCGACAGGCTCGCAGCACGGTGGACTCCCTACTCCACTGGCGATCTCTCTCGACTAGCGACCTTCCTCCGGCTTCTCACTGGCAGTCTCTCACTATCACGGGCACACTGACAGAGGCGGCCAAGGCTCACGCCGTTATGCCACCGTTTTCCGCGCACAGCATTTCTTCTTCTTGGACCACTAAGAATTGGCTGGGGCTGCAGAAGCAGCGTATCTCAGTGTCGTTCTTCACACGGCAATCGCAGAGCAGGTTGTGAATGAGCTTGCCTGTGGCGGGGGTGGGCGGGTGCACGGAGCTAAGTGCCTCGCCGCCCTCGCAGGAGTCGCTTAGGCGGCTCCCGTGGTGTACCTGTGTTAGTGCCAGTGCGAGCCAGTCCCGTGCCCAGTAAAGAAAGAAAGAAAGAAAACAGACAACCCAAGGGAGGGATGGGAGGACGGCACGCCGCCACCACACAGGGATTTTAAGGAGAGGTGTGTGGTGCGCTAGCCGTCGCCCACCCTAGGGAGTCTGCCTCTTCCTATCTCTCTTCGCAGTCTCTCGCCGATTCTCGCTGCAACCTTCATGCCACCTCGCGGTCGTCCCACTCTCGTCGTTCTCTCCCTTGTCACTTCCTCCTCTGTCGCGTCGTTCTCTTCTGCCTCGTCCTGCGACGCCGCCGCCTGCCGGTCCCTTGTTCTCGCGGCTTCTTTCGCCTTTCGGCGCAACTCCGTCCTCCTCGCGGCGTATCCTGGCCCCTCGAGTCCATCGAGCTCCCCTCGCGCAAGGACCACATTTCTGACTCCCACTCCGATCATTTGCCTACAGGTCATGTTGTTGCTCAGGTCCACTCTCTCTTCGAACACTCGTGCCTCTACGGATGATGCCGGCGCTGGGGTCCCCTTCGGATGCATCGTGACATCTGACAACTGGATTTCCACTGGTTCGTCCTCCTCGGAGTCATCTTCCCCGTCCTCCTTCCGCTCGGCTCTTCGCTCGGTACGTTCGGTGTGGCTCACCCTCCATGCCGTGAACAGGCGCTTTATCCACCCTATATTCTTCTCCCGTGCCCAATAAATAAATAAATAGAGCAGGCATCTCCAGGGAGAGATGGGCGACGCACACGAACACAGAGGGACAGTGCGCACCCCGCCCCGCTCGCAGGGCGTGCACAGTGTTGTGCGAGGGCCGAAATTCTTCTTCTTCCGTTTACACGCTGTAGCTCGCTGTGTGTGTGTGTGTGTGTGTGTATGCGCTGCGCTGTGGCGGCCTGCGCCACCAGCGCGCTCGAAACACGCCGCAGCAGGCGCACCGTCGTTCCTCCCACGCTCGACATGCGCTCCTCCGACGCGGAGATTCGCGCCGCGCTCGCCGGCGTGCGGGGCGCGCTCAGCCCGGTGCTGGCAATCAAGGGGCACGGGCTGGAGCGCGCGTGCACGGAGCTGGCGCATACGGCGCGCGAGCACCACGCCGCCGCCCGCGCGGCCGGCGCCTCTGCCGAGCCGGAGCAGGAGGCGCTCGCGCTCGACGGCCCGCTGCACGAGCGGGCGGAGGAGCTGCGTTCCGCGCTGCTCGGGCTGAGCGCGCGGCTGCTGCGAGTCGCGCTGGGCGTCGAGTCGGACGCCGAGGCGGAGGCGCGCGCAGGCCGGCTCGAGGGCCGGCTCTGCCTCCGGCGCTACCCGCAGCGCGGCGGGGAGGCTGCGGCGCCGCGGCTCGGCGCGCACATCGACTCGACGGTGCTCACGCTTCTGTGGGCCAACGGGCCGGGGCTCGAGGTGCTGATGCCGCGCGACGGGCGGGGGGGCGAGGAGGGCGAGGGCGGCGAGGGCGGCGAGGGCGGCCGCTGGACGGCGGAGCAGGTGCTCGGCCTCGGCCTGCCGACCGCGTCGGCCGTCGAGCTGCGCGAGGCGCGCGAGGACGAGTGGGCGTGCGTCGAGCTGCCGTGGGAGGAGGGCGCGCTCATCCTGACGGTGGGCCTCGAGTGGCTCGAGAGCGCGCCGCTCCGCGAGCGGATGCCGATGGAGTGCGCCGTGCTGCACCGCGTCGCCGTGCCCGGAGGCCGCCAAGAGCGGCTCTCCCTGCCATTCCTGGTAAACCTGCGGCGAGGGCCCGGCGGCGGCGCGGGAGGCGGTGGGTGACGTTGTTCTCGCCGCGAAAGGGACCAGCCTGCGGGCCGTCTGAGCGGGGTTAGGCGGCGGCGGGCGGCGGAGTAGCCACCCCGTAGAAAATACCCCAACGTGTCGGGAGTCGGGTGAGGGGGTGTTCAGCCGCGCAAAGAAAAAATCAGAAACGGTCGGATGGTCGTAGTTCGATCGGTCCCGATGCCAGTACTTGCTACGAGCTACACCACAGCGGTCAGCGCACACGGCACAGGACTTCGCACAGGGCATGAGAGGACAGGGCGCAAACACACGGCAAGCGGCCAGAGAACGTGCAGCTAGCCCTTGTACGAGCCCTTGTAGCTGGGCCCTCCCAGCACCCCCTTGGCCTTGGCGAGCAGGTCGCGCGGGGGGCGGAGCGCGCACGCGTGCAGCAGCTTGTCGAGGTAGTGGTGCAGCAGCACGATCGAGTGCGACGAGAAGAGCACCACACCTCCCAGCGAGACGCGCAGCAGCGGCGCGCCCGCCTCGCCCGCCAGCCTCGCGACGAGCGCCTCGTCGTCGTCGAGGAGGCCGCGGTCGTCGCCGAGCACGACCACCACGCCGCGCGCCGCGCCTCCCTCGCCGGCCTGCCGCCGCAGCAGCGGCTGCAGCCGCGCGCACGCCGCCTCGATCGGCTCTCCGCGCGCGTGCAGCAGCAGGACGGCCGGCGGCGGGTCGCTCTCCGCGAGCGCCGCCCGCACGGCCTCCTCCGTCGAGCCCGGCCTCAGCAGGAAGCCTCGCCGGTCCGACTGCGAGTACGCGGCCGCGTCGCACACCTCGCCGCCCGGCCCGACCCCGTCCGCTGGCCCGGCAGGCGAGGCCATCGCCGCGTGCAGCCGCACCGCGACCGAGAAGTCGTCGGGCTGGAGTCGGCGGATCGAGGCGCCGCGCACCTCGAGCCGCTGCGCCTCCTCCTTGAAGCAGAGCGAGACGCACGTGTTGCCCCGCAGGCTCTGCGAGCGGAACAGCGCGGCAGAGACGCACGAGCAGCCGACGTCCATCCTGCCTGTGGACATGCACTGGACGCGTCATGGACGCGTGGCATGGGAGAGCGCGAGCACGCGAGTCCACTCTGCCCTGGCGGAGCTCGCGCGGCGCAAAGTCGGTGCGCGCGAGCCGCATCGGAATCACAAAGTGGCGCGAGAAGCAGCCGCACGCCCCCGCCTCCGCCTCGCGCGCGCAAAAGAGGTACCGCTCTCCCGGCAGAGCGCCAAAGGTACACTCTGCCGCGGCGTGCAGCTGCGAGCCGCAGTGGCTGCACCCGGCGCCCTTTGGCCCGGCGCAGTGCTTCGCGATGTGGCCAAACCCGCCGCACTTGCGGCACGCGCGGGTCGGGCACGTGCGGCCCAGGTGGCCCACGCGGCCGCACACGTTGCACGGCCCGACGGTCGAGCCGGCCTCGGGCGGCGCGGCGGCGGGTGGTGGCTTGTCCTTGCGCTTGCGCTTCTTGCCCGGCGGCGCGGCGGGAGGCGTGGAGGATGGCTCCGCCTCTGGACGCTGCGTCTCGGCTACAGGACGATGCGGCTCGGCTACCGCCGCTCCCGCCGCCGGCGGCAGCCGCTCCGCCGCTCCCGCTCCGGCTCCCGCCGCCGCCTGCTGCTCCGCCAGCTCCCTGGCTCGCCTGAGTTGCCGCGCTTTCGTCGAGCCCATGTCCGCCGTCGACGAGAGCGTGGGAGTCGACGAGCGGAGCGTGGAGAGCCTCTCGAAAAGAAGTCTTCCTGCGGTCCGTTCCCCCACCCCTCGCCCAAAGGCGCCTGGAGCGACCGCGGTCCGGTCGCGCCACCGCGGCTGCGGGGCTGATAGAGCAGGCCGGCTGCGGCTCCTGATGTACCTCCGCTTTTGGGTGGCGGTCGCGCGCTGCCGACGGCGCTCGCCGGCGCTACGGCGCTCGCGGCGCGCTCGTGGCGTTCAGGGCGGCTCGCACACGCACACGCACACGCACACACACACACACACACACACACACACACACACACACACACACACACACACACACACACACACACACACACACACACACACACACACACACACACACATGCACAGACACACAGCCCCTTCCCCTCCCCCCTCAAGGGCGAGGACACGCACAGGCCGCACCTCTAGTCGGTGAGGCCCGCATAGTATGTGGGAGACTCGTGCCGCCGCCCCTGCCACCCCTGTGTCAGTGTGCCTGTGGTAGGGAGAGACTGCCAGCGACAAGCTGGAGGCAGGTCGCTAGACTGAGATGAGACCGCCAGTGGATGTGGGAGTCCACCGCGCACCGCGCTGCGAGCCTGTCGTGTCCCTTGTCAGGAGCAGGAGAGCCCCACCTGTCCCCCTGATCGTTCTTCCAAAATCCTGCTCGTGCAGGTGGGGACCCTGTCCTCGTCCCATCCCTCGTTTGGCGTGTCTGTTTTCTTTCTTTCTTTCTTTCCTCGCGCCCCGCCCCGTTATTTCTTTTCAATGCCCACCTTGTGATTTTTGGGTCAAAATCGTCCCGATTTCATAATGTTCGTTCGTACGTGCATCCGCGGCGCCCAGCGCGGTGCCAGCGGCTCCCATACCTCTAAGAGGCCACCCACCTCCGTATAGACCCTTATATCCGCGGTTTACGCCCAATAGAGGCAGCTGCAAGAGGGCCCGGACGGGCACTGCGGCACACACTGCTCGCTGCTCGGCCATGCGGTAGCGTCTGGTGATGCCGCCCCTGCGCGGGCGGGGGCGTCTCGCTCGGCAGCAACTGCGCCGCGCAGCGCAGGTTCGAGGGTCGCGGTGGGTGGGTGCACTGGAAGACGTAGCGGTCGAGAAAGCGCTCAGCGACCGCTACGTCTCGAGGATGGAGCCGTCGCGCGGACCCGACCGGCCGACCGGCAGTAGCAGCAGGCGCCGGAGGGCGCGGGAGGCAGCGGCGACACCTCGGGCCAGAAGCGCGAGCCCTAGGCTGGTGAGGGGGCCCGCTCATGCGTAAACGGCTCTGGGACTTAGCTAAATCGCGCATCGAAATCGGGACGATTTTGCCAGGGCACCGTCACAAGGTGTGGTGCGCTCGACCCATAAACTTGCTGTCTGCCTCGCTCGCGTTGCGGCTGAGACGCGCGCGCGCGGCCCGACACTCTCTCCCCACCCAGCGCGTGCTGCGCGACTAAGACGGGCTCTGAGATCTTCCAGCTGCCTCCATCGATGCCGATCGCGCCGACGATCACCGGCACGGGCGGCGGCTTCCGGAACCGGCTCGACCTCGAGGAGGGGAACAAGACCGACGACGACAAGATCATGGCCGAGTGGGGCAAGTCGAAGCTTGGAGGATAGCGTAGGGTGCGATTTCGATAGTTGTTAGCACGTTACTAAAAAGGGAATTGTGCCTTTGTTTCTAGCCCGTCGCTGCCTCCTCGATGCCGCGCCAAACGAGGGAGACAAGCACAAGGATCGGAGCTCCGACACAGCCCTCCTGCCTTCCTGCTCCTCCTCCAATGTATCCCCAAAGCAAAACGGCTGTAGTAACAATTTTAGGAGACGGGTTCTCTGCACCACGGCGTTCATCCCCTCATCCAGTAGCGCCCTATTCACGCGCGCGCGAGACGTGCAGACAGGGGGTTGCCAGGTTAGAGAGCGAATGGCGTGGTGCCCTGTTCACGCGGCCCTGTTCACGCGCGCCGCGCGCGCGAGACGTGCAAGGGTTCGTGGGGCACAGGAGAGCGATGAGGCACAGGAGCGGGACGATGCGGCTCCGCTCCCGCTCCGGCTCCCGCCGCCGCCTGCTGCTCCGCTAGCTCCCTGGCTCGCCTGAGTTGCCGCGCTTTCGTCGAGCCCATGTCCGCCGTCGACGAGAGCGTGGGAGTCGACGAGCGGAGCGTGGAGAAGCCTCTCGAAAAGAAGTCTTCCTTGCGTCCGTTCCCCCACCCCTCCGGGTACCCACGCGGCGCGGTTATTTCTTTTCAATGCCTGGTGCGCTCGACCCCATAAACTTGCTGTCTGCCTCGCTCGCGTTGCGGCTGAGACGCGCGCGCGCGGCCCGACACTCTCTCCCCACCCAGCGCGTGCTGCGCCTTCGCCCGCCGCGCGCGCGCGCAGAGACCCGCTCTCCGCAAGGTCCGGCGTCCGCGCTCTGACGCCCCTGTGCCGCGGGCCGCGCACAGGGGAGCTGCCGTGCGCCTGAAGGCGCGGCACCATGTTCTGGTCGCTGCACGCGGGCACGTCGACCATCGACACGCTGCTCAGCAGCGAGGAGGGCTTCACCCTCGAGCAGCTGCTCGATGAGGACGATTTGCTGCAGGAGTGCAAGTCGCAAAACACAAAGCTGCTCGACTACCTGACCGAGTCGGCGACGGCCGCCAGGCTTATCGACTACGTCATCGAGATGCCGGCGGAGGACGACTCCGAGGCGCGGCGCTTCAAGTACCCGTACGTCGCGTCCGAGGTGCTCAGCTGCGACGTAAACTCGATCCACGAGGTTCTGCTCGCCGACTCGAGCCGGCTGGTCGAGAAGCTGCTCTCGATCCTGCAGCAGTCGCCGCCGCTGCCGCCCGTCCTCATCGGCTACGCCGCCAAGGTCCTCATCGCGCTCTACAAGTGCTCGCCCGAGAGCTTCGCCGCGAGCTTCTCTGCGCTGTGGGAGGGCGCGGCGGCCGCCGACAGCGGCTCGCAGCTGGCACTGCCGCGGCTGACGGAGAGGCTGATGGCGCACCTCGGCTCCGACGCGGTGCTTCAGATGCTGACGGTGCTCTGCGTGGGCGAGCCCGTCATGGCGGAGCCGGGCATGGCGCAGCAGCTGCAGCCTCCCGCCGCGGCGTGGATCCCGCACGAGGTGCTGGTGCCGGCGCTCTTCGAGCAGCTGGCGGCGCCCAACCCGGAGGCCGCGCAGAACGCGTCGGCCCTGCTGACCACGCTGCTCGAGGCGAGCCCGGCGCTGCCCGCCTGCTTTTGCGAGCCCGAGCTCGAGGCCCGCGAGAGGTGCGAGACGCTGCTCAAGATGTGCCTCGGCGCCGCCGGCCACCCAAACGGCGGCGGCGGCGGGCTCAACCTGCCCGCGCTCGATGTGCTGGTGAGGCTGCTCGTGCGCTGCCGCGAGATTGGGGCGAGTAGCCCGTCGTGCGCGGACCACCTGCTGCGTGGCGTCGCCGAGTCGGTCGACGCCTTCTTCGTGGCCATCGCGACGCCGGCGCAGCTGCCAGAGCGCATCAGCCGCTTCTTGCCCGAGAAGGGCGCGCGAGCGATGCCGCGGCCCCAGGCTGTGACGCGCTGCAAGCTGCTCGCCCTCTTCGAGGAGGCGCTGCGGCGCGAGGAGCCGGAGACGCTGATAGCGCTCTGCCAGCTCGGCTTTTTCCACGTCGTGCTCGACTTGCTGCTGCTGCCGCACCACTGCAACGCGCTGCACATGCGGACCGCGGCCCTCATCGACGTGGTGCTGTCGGACCGGAGCGCCGAGTCGGCCGAGTCGGCGGCGACGCGCGAGCAGGTGCTCCACTCGCTGCTGGTCGAGGCGCAGCTGCCCCAGCGCCTCATGGAGTGCGCCACCGCCTCGAGCGAGATGGCGGTCCGGCCGTCGGGGCACGCCTATGTGATGGTGCTGCTGCGCGCGCTGCTCGAGGCGGCGGCGAGGGAGCAGAGCATTTCGTCGGCGCTCGAGGCGGTCGAGGGCTGGGACGAGTTTGTGGGCCCGTCGGGGCTGCTCGCCTCCTGGGAGAACGTCCAGTCCAAGCCGCTCGGCGGCAAGATGCCGCAGCGCGCCTCGGACGAGGACTCGGACGGCGACGAGTACGACGGGTCGCGCGAGCTGGAGCGGGCCCTGCAGCTGCAGGCGCAGCTGCGCGCGCAGCAAGAGAACTCGAGTTCGGGCGAGGACAGCGGCTCGGACGGCGCGGGCCCAGTACCTCGGCCCATCACTGATGAGTGAGCGGTGAACGAGCGAGCGCGGTGACAATAGGCGAGGGCCCGTACCTCGAGCACTTCGCGCAGCTGCTCTCGCAGCGCAACTTTGTCAACGACATGGGCGCCGAGCTCGACGAGGCGCGGAGAGATGCGCGGGGCGAGGCGGGGGGAGATGGGGAGATGGGGAGATGCGTTGCGATGTGGCGAGGTATGGGCGCCGCGCGCGCTGTGACCGTGCCGCGCGCGCGTGCGCCGCAGGTGCTACAGGACGGCAGCGGGGGGGGCGCGAGTGCGCAGTGGGACGCGTCGTTCGATGACGATGAGTTCGACACGGAGCCGCTGCCGGCGCAGCCACTCGGCGCGGGCGGGGGCACCGCGAGCTTCGCAGACTTTGGCGCGTCGGCGCCGGCGGCTCCCGCGGCAGACTTTGCGGCGTCGGACTTTGCAGCGTTCGACGACGCGGCGGAGGCGCCGGCCAAGTCCGACGCGTCGCCTCCGGACTTTGCAGCGTTCGACGACGCGCCCGCCGAGGCGCCCGCCGCCGAGGCGCCCGCGTCGGACTTTGCGGCGTTTGACGTGGCGGACGTCTCGGCAAAGTCCGACGCCCCGGCCTCGGATTTCGCGGCCTTTGGCGATGAGGACGCACCGGCGGCGTTCGCTGCGGACTTCGGCGGCGCACCGGAGCCAACTCCCGGTGCGGCTATGCTCGCGGCCGCCCCGGCCCCTTGCTCGCCGCCTCACCACTGCCCTTGCGTGTAGGCGAGTCCTCGGCGGAAAACGCCGCGGCGGCGCCCGACCCCGTGGCTGATGGTCTAGGGGAGAGCAGCGCAGCGCCGCTTACCGGATGACAGTTCAGTTCGCAGCCGCACAGCGCCTCGCCCGCGTGCAAGGGCCCAAAGCCGTGGCGTGCCCAGGCTACTTCACCCTCTCACTCGATCTGCCGACCACACAGGGCAGATCGCCTTTTCCTTTTATGTACATCTCTCTGGGTGCTGTGCGTGCCGGTTGCCGCATATAAGGTAGAGGATCTGTTTTGAAAAGCACAAAAAACGAAGCGCGACAAGCGTGTATATGTCAGCCCCATGGCCCCGTGCGTCGAAACGGCGAGTAAAGGGTCCCCGGGGTAAAGTACGAGGGGTACGGGTAGCGCCGGTTAGTGGGGTAGTGCGTAGCGAGCGTAGTGGCGGCCCACGTCTGCAACCGCAGAGCTCGCGGTGTGGTCTCACGTCTCCCCCCCTTCTCCCTGCACGGATACCACCTGTGCCCCTTCACCGCTCTCGCGTCTACCGTAACGCGCGGATCCGCGGGGCCGTGGCGCGGGTGCGCGCACCGCGCTCTGCTACAGCCGCTCCGCCTTGCCTCCCTGGTTGCACGCGGCGAGCAAAAAGGACTTTTCTCTCTCGGCCGCGTCGAGCCGCGCCTTGAGCGACCTCGTCTCCTCCTCGGCAAAGTCGAGCCGCGCCTGCGCCTCGAGCAGCGCGTTGTGCTCGCCAGACACCTCGGCGCGCGCGCGCTGCGAGACCGCTTGCGCCACGCGCGCCTTCTCCTCGGCACCGTGCAGCGACGCGCGCAGCCCGGCCAGCGCCTGATCGCCATTCACAGTGTCAGGCACGGATGGAGCGGGATGGCATCGCAGCTCGGCCGGCGCCTGCTCGTCGCGGATCGCCCTCTCGCGCAGCCGCATCACCTGTTGAGTGGTTCGTGGATCGAATGAGTCTTCAACAAGTCGTGCGGATCGCCCTCGCGCGCAGCCGCGTCACCTCGACCGTCGCGTCGTCCGCCACGGCGCGGAGCTTGCTCTCGCTGGCGCGCGCCTCGCTCGCCTGCTGATGCGCCACCCGCAGCTCCGCGCGCCCCGCCGCCTCCTCCTCCGCCCGCGCCTCCGCCTCGGCTTGCAGCTGCTCGCACCGCTCGCGCGCCGCGCCCGACTCCGTCCACGCGCCGGCCAGCTCCTCGCTCTTTGCGTCGAGCGCCTTGCGCAGAGCCGCCTCTCGCTCCGCCGCGCCCGCAGCCTAGAGGGGAGGGGACAGCTCGCGCCACCGCGGGTGGCGGCGGGCGGCGGGTGGCGGCGGGTGGCGGCGGGTGGCGGCGGGTGGCGGCGGCGTCACCTCGCGTGCGTGCTCAGAGGCCGCCGCGGCCGCCTCTTCGCGTGCCTGCTGCAGCTCGGCCGCGACCGCGCCCGACGTGCCCCAGTCGACCAGCAGCTGCGACTGCAGCTCGTCGGTCGCTCGCCGGAACCATTCCTCGGTCTGCTCCCTCCAGCGCGTCTGCAGCTCCGCGCGCTCGCGCTCCGCCTCTGCTCGCGCCGACTCGGACTGCTGGAGGCGCTTCACAAAGAGGAGGTTCTCCGCCGCGAGCCGCGCCAACACACCGCGCTCCCGCTCCAGCTGCGCGTCCAGCTCCAGGCGCCCGGTGGCGGACGCCTCGCTCGCGGCCGCCGACTCGCGCGCGGCCGCCGCCTCGCGCACCGCAGCTGCGGCGGCCGCCTCGGCGGCCGCCGCGCGCGCCTCGGCGGCCGCGGCCCTGCTGGTGGCATCGTCCACTGCGGCGCGCAGCGCTGCCGTCTGATCCGCCACCGCCGCCTCGGCCCGAGACCGAGCTGCCGCCGCCGCCGCCTCGGCGGCGATGGCGCGGGCGTCGGCGTCGGCGATCGAAGACTGCGCGGCCTCGAGATCGGCGAGCGCTGTGCGCGTCCGCCCGAGCACCATTGCGGAGAGGTCACTCGCGATGTCGAGCGAGCCCTTGGCCACCTCAAGCTGACCCAGCCCGCGCTTGCCGAGCGTCGCTCGCGTCGCCATCGAGAGGTTCGCGCTCGCCGGCTGCTGCGACTGGAGCAGGTTGACGAGCGCCTCGTGCAGCTGCGAGCGGGAGGAGGAGCACAGGCGATCGAGCTCGACCATGCCGAGAGCCTGGTCGAGGTCCATCGCGGCCGTTGGGAGGCTTGGCGGGAGCGAGGAAGGTCACACTGTCGAGCCTCTTCACGAGACCTCGAAAGAGTCTCGAGTACCTCCAGGACGCTCCTGAGTACATGTACCACTTTTTCAATGTATGTGGCTCTTACGTACTTTTTTAAATAAATTGGGAGGGAATGTACGCTGACGCTTGCGCACGACCTAACACGGCACTTTCCTGGTAAATAAATATACCCACCTGTCCTAAAAGGCACAGCGCGCGGGGTCGCCGGCGGGGGCAACGCGTCGACCTCTCTCTCTGGTGCACCACGGGCCGCGACGGCTGCTGGCAGCAGGCGCGAGGAGGCAGTGTGTGCCGGCACAGTCGAGCCGGAGCATCGGGTTCTTGATGCTTGTGTGTGGGAGATCAAAGGGAGGGATGGGAGGACGGCACGCCGCCACCACACACACAGGGATTTTAAGGAGAGGTGTGTGATGCGCTAGCCGTCGCCCACCCTAGGGAGTCTGCCTCTTCCTATCTCTCTTCGCAGTCTCTCGCCGCTTCTCGCTTAAGCCTTAAAGTAAACACGGGTCTGCGCGAAGAGTTTTTTTTGCTTGCGCCAAAACAGCATGCCGGCCGACAGCCTTGCCTCCGTGGTTGGGGAGCTCCAGGGCGTGCTGTCGAAAGATGTTTCGAACGCCGTCGCGCAGGAGCGCAGCCTATTGAGCGAGCGCCGCCGGGTGTTCCACCGTCTCCACCGTCAGCGGCGGCGGAGGCGAGGCGCGGCCCACGCGGCGGCTCAGGAGTCGCCGCCCACGTTTCTGGTCCTCGGCTTCGTGACCAATCCGCGTACGCCAAAGACGCGCGAGTGGATCCGCCAGACCGTGCTCGTGCCAGCAGCCGAGGCGGAGGGCATCTCCTCTGCCCGGCGCCAAGGCAGCCCACCACTGACGGCCCGCCCCGGTACGTCTGCAGGTCGGCGCCCCGGCGCTGATTCGCTTCGTCGTGGGCAAGCGCGGCCTCTCGCCTCGCGACGTGCAGCAGCTCGACGACGAGCGGCGGCGCGTCGGGAAGGACGACTTTGCCGTCGTCGACGCGTCCGACTTCAACGAGGCGGGCGGCATCTACTCGTGCATCGACAAGCTGTTCGCGTGGTTCCGCCACGCGCCGGTCGCCTACCCGGGCGCCTCCTTCTACGCAAAGGCGGACGACTCCTCATGCAGATGATGCGTGACGAAGAACGATGATGACGAGTATGAGCATGTTTGTGATTGTTTAAAGGCGGACGACGACTCGTTCGTCGACGTCGCGAGGCCCGCCTCTCCTTCCTCTGGCCGGCCGGCGGGCCTACTCATTCACAGCCACCCCTAACTCATCCAAGCAACAGGCTCGCCTCCTTCCTCCGGCCGGCGGCGGGCCTGCCGCGCGTGTACGGAGGCACCTCCAGTCGACTCTAATAAATATTTATTCTTTATTTACTTACCATTATTTATTTTATTAGGCTACCTCCAGTACGACTCTTTCGTGACAGAGGAGTGGAGGTGCTGTGGTGGGTGGCGGGCCTCGAAAGGATGCTGTAACGACATCAGGAGCCGTGTGTTACCCTTCCAGGCACTGCGGCTGGTCGGCGGGCTTGGTCGGCCCGATGGCAGCCCGTGTCCACGACATGTCCACGACATGTCCGAGGCACGGCCTCTGTAGGCGGGGCCGGTCGGCGCGGCGCACGCGCGGAGGCACGCATGCCGGGAGGGGCTCCTGATGGTGAGAATGTTGTGATGCTGACTGGTGTGCCATTCTCACAGGCACGGCTGCCCGAAGGAGCGGCGCGTGTACGGCCCCTTTCCATTCGTGGTCGGGGCCCTGACGGTGATGGGCGGAGACTTGGGCGAGATGAGCCGAGATGAGCCGAGATGAGCGCAGATGAGCCGAGATCACATCCCGCGGGCGTGGAGAGAGGGGCGGGCTAGGTCCTGGCGAGGACTAGGCGGGCTCGCATCCCACACCACTACCACCAGCGATGACCACAACGACACTAGGCGACTGGTTCGCGTCTTCGCCGCACGTGGCGCGCCTCGTCGAGAAGGGGCGGGGCACCTGTTCACAGCAGGAGGTGTGAAGAGACGCTGTTCACAGGCGGGGCTCGTCGAGAAGGGGCGGGCGACGCAAGGGAGGCCGCAGCATTGGGTGCCGCTGCCGGTGCGGGGAAGGCACCGCTCTGCCAGAGGGCCTCCCTACAGCCTGACGGGGTGGGGTGGACTGGCGGTAGGACTGCGGCTACTCGGACGTGACGCTGGGCTACGCACTCGGCTCGGCCAACCTGTCCCTCTCCCTCCTCTCGGCGCCCCGCCCTCTCCCCCGCGGTGAAGCGCGCGGCCTCGCCTCCGGGTGAGCGAGTGGTGCGTGTGCGTGGCGGAGTGTAGGCCTCTTGCGCGGTGCGAGACGCGAGCTGTGATTGGCACTCAATCGCTGAGTACGAGTCAACCAACAACAACAGGTCTCCGATGCGATGCGAGACGCCACGTACGGGGCGATGGACGCGAGTCGCTTCGTCGTCTCGCACCACCTGCGCAGCGGGCAGATGTTCGAGCGCGAGGCGGCGCGGGCAAAGGCGCAGCCGGCGTGGTCGCCTCTCCTCGGCCCGCCCGACTCCCGCCCCCTCCACCTCACGAGAGGACCCGAGGTGACACGCACACGAGATGGCGCCGAGTGTAGGCGAGTGCGAGGCGTGGCCGGCCGTGCGCGCCGAGGCGGGCGGCGCGTCGGCCGAGCTGCAAGCGGCGATGCGCACGTTCGAGTGTTGCCAGCAGTGGAAGCTGTGCCGGCTCGGGCCGGCGGCCAAATAGGGGCCAGTGGTCGGAGGCGGGAGTGTGCCCGGCCGGAACGCGCACTGACAACCGCGACGGCGCGTAATTATGGGGGCGCATTCGGAAGAACGGGCGCGAGAGGTGGAAGGGGAGGCGCTGGCGCACACACTGATTGTGACACTCTTTCGAATCGTCGTATTGCAGTTCAACGCAATGCACTGAGGCCGGGTGTGTCTGTCATCTGTCTCTGAATTGTGAGTCTGATGATTGCTCGTACTGACGTACTCCCATGCCGCGTTTCGCGACACACATCCCCGCATGACACATACACTCTGCATGCACGAGATGCACACATGTGCGGGCACGCATTGCTAACGTGTCACACGCGATGTGCATGCACATATGCAAAATGATGCAAGTAATGAAAGATGCCAGAAGCAGAACGACATGGGACCGAAATGAAATAGATTTTGGATACCATACTGATGGGGAGGGGGCGATGACCGCGCGCGCAGCACGCGCCCAGAGAGCGCTCAGCGCTCCCTTGACTCTTGTCCTGTTGCTGGTCAGACACGAGGCGCGCGCACCCAAGCAGCAAGGCGACCCCGCCTGTGAGCTGTGTCATTCATCTGCGCCGCCCCCCTGCTCGCTTGCCTCGGCGGGCGGCGGCATCGCGAGGGCCTCTTCGAGGTTGAGCATGATGACCTAGAGAGCAGTCCTCGTCGCGCTGAAGGCAACCCGCCGCCACGCTGCCCTCCTCCTCCTCAGGTGCGTGCTGACGTTGCACAGCCGCGTCATCGGCGTGATCTCGAAGGGCTGCTCGACCTGCACGCCACACCTCGGCTCACCTCGGCTGATCTCGGCTGATCTCGGCTGATCTCGGCTGATCTCGACTCCTCTCGGGCGACGCATCAGCTCGGTGCCCGACCTGCACCCCAACCTCCTCGATGCCAACGAAGATGTAGCTCACCAGGAAGACCCAGAGCGAGATGTGCGCCGGCGACATGCTGCCCGCCAGCACGGCGGGCAGCCCGAGCAGCCAGAGCAGCATGCAGCGGATCACATGCCGCGACCTGCAGGAAGGGTGCCGGAAGGGTCGTGGGCGGCGTAGAGGCAGTGCAGCGGAGGACGGTGGCGAGACATCGTCGGCGGCACGGGCGACGAGAAGACGCGCTCGCAGCCGCCCACGACGAGGTCGAGCTCCTTGAGGTCCTGCGGCGGCGAGGGGAGGGCGGAGCAGGGTGAGAGGAACGGCGAGGGGAGGGCGGAGCAGGGTGAGAGGAACGGCGAGGGGAGGGCGGAGCAGGGTGAGAGGAACGGCGAGGGGAGGGCGGAGCAGGGTGAGAGGAACGGCGAGGGGAGGGCGGAGCAGGGTGAGAGGAACGGCGAGGGGAGGGCGGAGCAGGGTGAGAGGAACGGCGAGGGGAGGGCGGAGCAGGGTGAGAGGAACGGCGAGGGGAGGGCGGAGCAGGGTGAGAGGAACGGCGAGGGGAGGGCGGAGCAGGGTGAGAGGAACGGCGAGGGGAGGGCGGAGCAGGGTGAGAGGAACGGCGAGGGGAGGGCGGAGCAGGGTGAGAGGAACGGCGAGGGGAGGGCGGAGCAGGGTGAGAGGAACGGCGAGGGGAGGGCGGAGCAGGGTGGCGAGAGGTGCGCGGGAGGGGAGGGCGGAGCAGGGTGGCGAGGTGCGCGGGAGGGGCCGGGCGGTGTCGCCTCCTCGAGCTTGCGGTAGACCATCGGGTGGAGCGTGCCTGAGGGCGCAGGGGGGCGTGGGCGTGTCGTGGGCGTGGGGCAGCCCTGCGGCGCGCCTCGAGGGCGATGGCGGCGCCGACGCGGAGCTGCGCGTGCAGCTGCCTCCGCATCGCGCCGAGCAGCAGCAGCGGCCGCGAGCGCGCCTGGCCGATGAAGTCCACCTCCTCGGCAGGCAGGAGCACGCGCAGGATGTCGGTGTCCTCGCCGGGCCGCAAGCCGCGCGTCTTCCCGACGCCGTCGCCCTTGCCCGTCAGCTTGGCGTTCAGCTCCCAGGGGAAGGCGGCGAGGTAGCGGCACACCTTAGACGCGGCTGCGTGCGAGGCGGGCGCTCGCTCCGCCGGCAGGCTGCGGTCGAAGAGGAGAGCCGTCGCGACTGTCTGGGCCGCCTGCTGGTCCCACTCTCGGAGGTTACTTCATCACCCATTGACAGGGCCGGGGACGATGAGCGGCAGGGAAGAGTCTGGGGAGTGTCTGAGAAGTGTCTCGGAGGCGTCTCGGCCGCCTGCCGGCAGAGGAAGACTGCCCTCCCCCACAGCAGCCGCGCCTCGGCCACCCTGCCGTACAGGTTGTTGACGCGGAAGACGAGGAGGAGCCCGATCGCAGAGCCCATCGCCGTCAGCGGCAGGGGCGACGTGCGCGGCAGAAACCTCGCGGGCAGCGAGGCGACGCAGAAGGACCAGAGCGAGAGCGAGAGGCAGATCGGCCACACCGAGGCGAGGACGGTCGAGTGGCGCCACGTCACGCCGGTGCGCAGCCAGCGGCGGAACGGCGACTTGCCCGTGTACGCGCTCCACGTCTCGTGCGAGAAGAGCTGCGTGAAGGACGGCTCCCCGGTCACCGAGCCAGACACCTTGTACATCGGCAGCAGCCCAGCCGACTCCCACAGCTTCTGCTGCACCTCGGGCGACTGCTCCGTCGGGCGGAGCTCGCGTATCCTCGCCAGCTTGCGCTGGATTGCGTCGGCGGTGGACTCGGCGCTGCGCTGCAGCTCCAGCGCCGCGGCCGTGCTGCTCAAGAGCGGGCCGGCGCGGCGCAGCCCGAGCGCCGGCGCAAACCTACCGTTGTGCGACGTGGAGACGAGCGCCGACGCCTCGGCAGAGAGCAGGGCGAGGGCGATGGTGGCCATCCACGAAGAAGAGGGCTAGCGGCAACAGTCGTTGCGGCCGCGAGAGGGGCGGCAAGTCGTGCAAGGCGCGGAGAAACTTGTGGTGTGATGGGTGTGATGGCCCCTAGGGGCCTAGAGAACACAACCCCCTCTCTCTTTTGTCCCAGTAAGCTAAAAAAAGTACGTACATAACATCGAAGGCTAAGCTCAAAAAAGCACGTACATTGAAAAAGAATTTTCCAAAAAAACTCCCTCGCACAATACTGGGCACGGGACTGGCGCGCACTGGCACTAACACAGGTACACTGAAAAAGAAGAGAATTCTTAAGATACAAGCCTCTCTCACAGCACACTGGCACGACAAGGGCGCGGACTGGCGCGGACTGGCAAAGAAGAGAAACATCGCCTTAACTGCTCATCGATTCTGGCCGATGGGTGGCGCTGCCACATCCGTGGCGACGCCCGCCGCAGAAGCGCGGAGCGGCCTCTCCCTCCTCACGACGATGCAGTGGTTCTACGGCCCGACCTGGGGCAACACGCTGCAGATCTGCCCCGAGCGAGCTGCCCTGAGCCGCCGGAAGCCGTGCGTCAAGTGGGTCAACGTGCATGCACGTCAGCTCGAGCTGCTGGAGGTGTCGGCGGCGGCATGCAGCCGCCTCGGCCGCCATCGGCTGAGGAAGCCTGCGTGCCCCGCGCAGGTGCTCCGGCGCAATGTGCTCCACGCCGCCGTGTCGGACCTCCACCTCCTCGTCGCAGAGGCGCCGCCCGTGGAGGCGCTGCTCAGCAGGCTGCGCTGGTACGAGAAGCGGAAGCACATGCTGCACGTCGTCGGGATTGCCGAGCGCCCCTCCTTCCGGACGTACCTCGCCTACGCCTCGCGCCACCTCGTCGGCCGCACCGTCGTCTTTCTCAACCAGGACGTGTACCTCATGCCGGAAGGGCGGTGGGCCGAGCTCGCAACCTCCGGCCTCCCGGCCCGCCACACGTACTTCCTCTCCCGCTACCACCGCCGGACGGACTACGACGTGCGCAGAAGCGCCGAGGCGGCCTCCTCCCTCGGCCTCCTCAACCTCACCGACGCCGGCGCGCCAGCGGACGGCGGGCAGCTGCAGGGCAGGCGGCTGCAGGGCAGGCGGCTGCAGGGCAGGCGGCTGCAGGGCAAGTCGAGGCTACTGCAGGGCAAGGGCAAGCTGTTTGCCAAGCCTGCGGCGTGGGGGCAGCGGACGTGCGACATGAGCGGGCCGTCGTACGGCGTGTGGCGGCGCACGCTCTGCTCGAAGATCAACTTTGGCTCCTGCGACGCGTGTGTCTGCTCCCCAAAGAAGAGAATGAGCTCGAGAAGAGGAGAGAGAATGGTGTAGGCTCCTACGACGCGTATGTCTTCTCCCTCGCTTCTCCGCTCTCCGAGGCGAGCGGACCCCTCGCCCATGCACTCCTCACACTTTCCCGCCCTCGATCCGCCCTCGATCCGCCCGACCGGCGCTCCGCCGCCCGGCCGGCGCTGCGCCGCCAGCGCGGGCTGCAAGCGCGGGCTTGCCTGGCGCTTCCCGCCGCCCGCTGGCCGCCCGGTTGCGGAGTCCTCCGCCACAGAGCTTGCGCCGCTCCTTGCTGCCCAGCTGCCTCACTGCCGCTTGCCGCCCTGCCCCTCCAGGCGCACCTCTCGCTGTTTGACTTTCCGCAGAACGCGTGGGGCGGGGGCATGTCCTCCTCTGCATCTCCACGCGAGATCCGCCGAGATCAGCCGAGATTGGCCGAGAGTAGGCGGCGAGAATGTCCTCCTCTACATCTTCACGCGCGCGCTCGGCTACTCCGCCTCCAACCCGTGCCTCGACCTCGCCGTCAACCACGCGCACTGCCAGCTGCCCTCCTCCTTCGGGCCCCGCCTCTGGGGCGAGAGGTAGCAGAGAGGCAGCTCAGAGGCAGCGGAGAGGCAGCAGGAGGGGTAGCGGAGAGGCAGCGGAGAGGTAGCAGAGGGGCCCTGCTCTCTGAGGGTGGCGCCTCCGCCTCCGCCATCGCCACCGCCCCAGACCCGCACGCCACACGCCGCCACACGCCACCACGCGCCGCACACCTCCCCCACCCTCTCACATCCGGAACCCTCGCGGCAACAAGCCCCGTCGGCCTCGCGCCACCGGCCTCTTCGCCCCCGCGCCGCCCAGGCGACGCCCGCCAGGCCAAGGGCACGGTGACGAGGGCGGTGCAGGCGAAAATGCGCGCGATGGGCCTCGAGGTCGACCTGACGCCAAAGGCAGTGGGTGATCTCACGCTCAACGTCACGGGCCTCGGCACACCCTCCTCCGCCTGAGGGGCCGCGGCCGGAGAACTCTCGGCCGCGTCTCCGACTCAGCCAGTCCGGCGGCGCCGCCCCGCGCCCCGGCTTTGGCAAGCCGGGGCTCTCGCCTTTGAAATTTTGCCAGGGCTTGCGCGGGGGGCCGCGGGCGCGGCAGGTGTGGAGAGAGTGTGCTCAATGTTCATAAGATGACAGCGTGACAGATCGGGGGTAACGTCTAACGACACACGGGTGGCAATAGTCCCGGGCCGAGAGTGCCGGGAGAGGGGTGAGGGAGTGTAATACGGAGTATTGTGTACAAGAGAGTAGACGAGCGAGCGTCCTCGGACCTCGCGCTTCGCGCGCTCTCGCGCTGCTGCAGAAATCCCGACGCCATTGAAGACAGGCGTCAAACCTCGTCCTTTGCGGCGGCGTCCGACTTTGCGCGGATCTCTACGTCGTACTTCTTGTACAGCGCGTCGAACATGCGGCTCTCCCTCCCCTTCCACTTGTCCAGCGCCGCGTCCACGCCCGCGATCTTGTCGTCGAGCCCATACCTCGAGTAAAAGTCGACGAGCTCGTCTCGCCACTCTGCCCTCGACTTGCGGCCGCCGCGCCCGCCCATGGACGCGCCCATCTGCTCCGGGTTCATGTTCTTCAGGTCGTCCGCCGTGAACATCTTAATGCCCTCCATCCCTGGCATCCCCTTCATAGACGCGAGCAGGTCCTCGATGCTCTGGTCTTTGCCCTTGCCGGCGTCCGCAGGCGGCTCCTCGGGCGGCAGCAGCGGCGCGTCCTTGTTCTGCTCACACAGCGTCACATAGTCGGCCTTCTCCGCGCACCCCTCACACTTGAGCCCTCGAGCCGCCAGCCACTTTCGCAGCTCCTTTGTCCGCATCGCGCCGCAGTCAACCTCGCTATCCGTTGCGGCGACTGCCAGCAGGAGAGCGGACATGATGATAAGTGCGCTGCGTGCGCGAACGGTGCGCATGTAGTTGGCTTGGATTAGGCCCAGCGGCGCGGTGTAGGATTGTGGCCGTACCGCGTACCGCTTCACACCGAGGGCGCTTCGATGACGTTGTTGCTGGCAGCCTGTCCTGTCGAAAGAAAGATCTGGCCGCACAGATGCCAATCATCCGGCCCGCTGGGTGCGCTTCTTAGCTCCCCGGCCCTGGATGTGCGGTTAATGACTGCACTCCAAGTGCTCCAAGTACTGACAGAGGAGAGGGGAGCCTCCGCCGGAGTGAGGATGGGGACCCCGCTCGAAGGGGCCCTGAGCGGTGACGTCGTGTGAGAGTGCGTGTCGTGTGCATGTCTGGTGTTCATTATAGCTCCGAGTAGAGGGGGCGTTCCGCTGCTAGGGGAAACCCGGAGCGCGGAGCCAACCCTCGGAGACCCGTCTTTACTCTACGGCCCTTTCCCTGCGAACGCGCACCCCCAGGGCTAGGGCTCTCTTGCCCGCAAGCCAACCCGATCCCGATCATCCGGCCCGCTGGGTGCGCTTCTTAGCTCCCCGGCCCTGGATGTGAGGCTGCCAACTGCACTCCAAGTGCTCCAAGTGCTACTCCCTGCATCTCTGCAGAATGTCCCTTGTAACGTGAGAGAGTGCGGTTATTTTTTGTACCGCTTTCTCTTCACAAGTAGACGCCCGAGGGTGGGCGACGGCTAGCACCACACACACTAGAGAAGAAGATCTCTCTCTCTCTCTCCCACCACACTCAAACAAATCTCCACACTCACTCCTCTCCTTAAAATCCCTGTGTGGTGGCGGCGTGCCGTCCTCCCATCCCTCCCTCCTTAAAGGTTCTTTCTTGCCGCGGTGTGGTCGGTGTGGTCGGCTTCCTCGCCGACGAGCGGCGGCTCAACGTCGGCCTCACGCGCGTGCACGCGACACCAAGCTGCTCAATCCTCGCCGACGTCGAGACGCTCGCGTCGGGGAGCAAAGGGCGCGCACCGCCCTCGCGGCTCTGGTCCGGCACGCGGCCTCGGCGCGCTGCCTCCACGAGTGGAGCGCGGGCTCCTCGCCGCCGCGCCTCAGCGACGAGGCTTGCGCGCGGCTGATGGAACGGACCACCGACGCGCCGCACGCCTCGCCGTCTACAGGGAGCGCTGGGAGGGAGGATGCGGATATGCGGCTGGCAGGAGGACGGCACGCCGGCCACGCCGCCACTACACAGGGATTTTAAGAAGATTGGATATTGCGGCACCTTCACGGGGAACTCGTCTCCCGATACTGCAACCCAGACAGACAAGAGCTGGCTCTGAGCCACCGCTGCACGCACGCTAGACTGCCACAACGTATCAGACACTCCTCATTCCGAGTACACATCCACCCTCACGCACAATTAGTGTTCAGCGCCCACTCAAGGATTGGCCCAATGCCATCTACGTCATCTACGGCCCCGTTCGTTGCGGTGCGTCCGATTAGTCGCGGTTGCCGGTGGTCTCCGTACTAGTGAAACACTTGGCATTTACGGTCTCCGCGTGGGCGAGGGTGTGGCCACTGAAGGCATTCGGCACCCTGGAGAAGGCCAATTGATGACAGGCCGGAATTAATCCACCGTTCCGTTCAACAGAAGACCGCACAGCTCGGCCAGACGAAGACTCACTCCTTCTCATGTCCCTCGTTAATCATGTTGGCCACGAGGACCACCTCTGACACATTCAGGGGTGCGGTCGGGGATGCCAGCCAAAAGGGCGGGAAGGTTGTCTGGGTGCCGCCGACAACTAGCGTGCCACTCGCGGCGCCCCGCTCGGCAGCTTTGGCAGCGACCAGCGGGAGTAGTTTTTGCGTGGCGCCCAAAGGCCCTTCATCGTTGGACATGAGGGCATGCGTGGTCAAGACCACGCCCAGCAGCCAAGGCACGGCGGCAACGGCGAGCGCGGCGTCCGCAATCCCCTCCGTGACGCAATAGCCACGGTGCGAGGCGCAGAAGACGACGTCTCGGGCCAACATCAAGATGGCCGCACTCAGAGACAGAACTGAGGTCGCGCCCGCCAGCCGGCGCCACCCGAGGGGGACTCGGACCGTGGTGGCCAGTACGAGGCAGGCGCAGCCAACTTGCCCGCAAGCCATGATGGCGAGGAGATCAGGCGTGACGCCGTCGCCAATCGCAATCTGCAGGCCAAATAAGCCGACGGCGATCACACAAACGGCAGCCCCCACGGCGGCGGAGGCCACGCGGAGAGCTTTGAAAGTCGGACTGGAAGGCCGCCAAAAGATACTTTGCAGAAGGACGATCGTTGCGGCGACGATGCCGAGGATAACACCGGCGCCACTGAAGGCAGACGCATCGGTGTCGTGCCTCTCGTAAGGCACTAGCCACCACGGCCGGTGATGATTCGCATCCTCCTCTGTCAGGCGGAACACCTCAACTCCATAAGTGACGTCGCCCTCGGTGACCTGCGCCTCCAATGTCGTGAGCACGACATTGCACTTGTCCGACGGCGGCGGCACGGAGCAGAGCTCCCAGCGCGCGCCCCCGATGGTGTAGCACCACGGCCCAATCTCCGCCGAGCCCGGGTTTCGGCAAAAGTTGTGCCCTCCGAGCCCAAAGGTTGGAAAGGCGAGGCCGGTCTTGGTGTGCGCGTTGGGCGTCTGGTGTGACCAGACCTGGCACTGGTGGCCCGCCGCGGAGACCGCCACGTGGCCGCGATAGTCGATCCCGCGGCTGTCCGTGTAGCACTCGTCCGCCTCGTGCGAGCAGTCGTGCCCGTCCCAGCCGCACGCCTCGTTGTTGCACTGCTCGTCGCACTCGTCGTCGTCGATCCAGTTGGGCATGCAGCCGTCGGCGCACCCGCTGTCGGCGGTGCAATCGGTGCCGTCCCACTGGCACGCCGAGTTGTAGCACGCCTCGTCGCAGTAGCCGTCGCCGATCCACGCCACCGGGCACGCGGTGGCGCAGTTGTCCTCAAAGCCGTACCCGCCGTCGTAGCCGCAGTCGCCGCCGTCCCACACGCACTCGGTCGTGTTGCAGGCGATGTCGCACTCGGCGTTGCCGAGGCGCAGGTCGTCGCAGCCCGGAGAGCACGAAGTGGCCACAAAGTCGTCGTAGTCCATCATGTCGCCGCCCGCGACGGCGTTGGCCGCGTCCTGCGTGTAGTTGTACAGGAAGAGCTTGAAGTCGCCCTCCTCGAAGCCAGAGACGCCGATGTGCAGCTTGCACTCCTCCTCGTCGGTAAGCGGCGGTGGCGGCGGTGGCGGGGGCGGCCGGGGAGGCACGCTGCAAAAGCCGCAGGTGTAGTCGCACAGCCCTGCCAGAGGGGGCGAGGGGTGTAAGGGTGGCACGGGCGAGAGCGCCGGTGGGGGCGGCTAGGAGGTGTCTGGGAGGCGTCCGAGAGGCGTCTAGTCTCCGAGGTGCCTGGCAGCAGGCAGCTCGGGCAGAGCAGCGTCTCGCACACGCTGAGGTGCGAGGGGCAGTACCCGGGCGTCGCCGCGTCGACGCACTCCTCGGTGGCGGCGACGGTAGTGGCGGCGGTGAGCGTGGCGCGCTGCGGGCGGAGGGGCGAGGTGAATCGAGGGGAGGGGAGGGGAGGAGGGAAAAGGGACGGCGACCTGCTGCCGCCCGTCGAAGTCCTCGCTCGGCTTCCGGCCGCAAAAGAACTCGGAGGAGGCGGGCAGCGTGAACTGCTTGACGCCGACCGACTCGTCGAGCCACCTGAGCACGAGCAGCCAGCGCAGTGAGGAGACGCCGGTCACACACCCAGAGGCGAGTCGGGCAGCGAGGAAGTGATTGCGGGGGTTGCGGCGGCAGCGGGGAGGGGGTTGTGGTCGCACGTGGCGGAGGAGCGTGTGGGACGCGGCTCGCTGAAGGAGAGGAGGAGGTCGGCGTCTCCCTGGATCGGCAGCAGCACCACCTAGTCTCGCATCCCCTCGGGGTCACACCTCGGGTCGACTCGGGAGCGCCGAGGCGGCGGCGAGGGCGGCGGCGGAGAGGGCGGCAGCGTGGGCGGCGGCGTGGGCGGCGGAGGGGGGGCCGCGCGCGCCTTGACGCCCTGCATGCTCGGCGGCAAGCTCGCAACGTAGTAGACCACCTCTAGCTCCTTGACGTGCCCGTCGGCCCTGCGCGAACGCACCACATGGACGGCAGTGAGGGAAGGCGCGGGTGACTGTGACTGTGAAGATGGGGGGAGGAGAGGAACCCCCCCTTGTGACGGTCGCAGACACTCACGGGTGATGCTGTGCGGCCTCGATCTCGCTCGATCTCCCTCGATCTCGGATGGCCTTGGCCGATCTCGCTCGATCTCGCGATCTCGGCCGAACTCACCCCTCGCGCAGCTTGAGCGGGATGAGGCCGTCCGAGGGCGCCGCGACGGCGGCGGCGACGGCGCCCGCGCCATCCCACTTTGCCGCGTACCACTCCGCAGCGCCATCGTCGGAGGAGATGAAGGAGCCGCACGAGCCGCCGTTCTCAGCGAGCAGGCCCTCGCGCCACTGCGAGCCGGTGACACGCCACTTGCCCGAGCAGAAGAAGATGAAGCGCGAGCTGTCCGGGTCGATGCGGTCCCAGATCGGCTTGCCTTGGATCAGGTCGTCCGAGCGCTTGTACGTGCCCTCACATTTGGCGTACGTGCGTCCGTCCAGCTTGGCGTACTGCGCGGGAGCGCGGGTCTGCGCCGATGCGATCAGGCTCGGCTCGCTGGCGTCGCACCTGGCCGCGGGATGGCGAGCGGAGGCTGATGACCGAGCGTGTGAGGTGTTCGGGTGAGGCAACAGGGGCTTGTCATGGACGTCTCTCTCTCTCCAGCGCTCACTTCTTCGGCTCCCCCACGTCGCACTCCTCCCACTCCACGTCGGGGTAGTCGGTCGTGTAGCACCACGGCCCAGACTCGCGGCCGGTCGGGTTGCGGCAGTAGTTGTGGCCGCCCAAGCCAGCGTCGGGGTAGTCAAAGACGGTCATGGTGTGGTGCCACGGCATCTGCTCGGCCCAAGCCTGCGGGGGCGAGGGGGGGGGGGGGGGAGGGGGAGGAGCATCGGTACGCTATAGAGGGTCGCGCCGCGGGGAGAGACACGGACCGCAAGCTCCTCGGCTGTGTGTCTGTGAGTCCTCTGCGGGAGGGTGGGGTGGCCGCCCCTTCACCTGGCAGGTCCTTCCAGACTTGGTGTGATCAACTTTGCCGCGGTAATCAGCGCCGTTCGACTGCTCGAAGCACTCGCTCGCGTCGTGGAAGCAGTCCCGGCCCTGCGGAGGCGCGGGAGCCGCAGCTCGTGTGCCAGCCGGTGGCTAACGCGGGCGGGGAGCGGGCACGCACATCCCAGTTGCAAGCCTCGATGTTACACTCCAGGTCGCACGCGCCGTCGTCAATCCACTGCGCACGAGGGAGGCCGGTGCAGCTCACGGGCGTGCCCAGAGTGCGGTGTGGCGGGCCACGGGCCACGCCTCGTTGGGACAGTTGTACACGCAGTTGTCCTCCCACTGCAGACGACGCGGGTCCGTGGCGGCAGCGGCGGTGGCAGCGGCGGTGGCAGTGGCGAGCACGAGCCACTTCATCGCGTCCCGGACCGGGCGGGCCGGGCCGATCACGGACGAGGCGGGGAGGGGTATAGCGTCCTGGACATGGCAGGAAAAGCGAGCGCTGCAGTTTTTCATTTTACGGTCCCTGCACAGCGGCTTTGATTCTTACGACCCTCGCCCGCCAAGGCAGGTGTGCACTCTGCTAGTCTTGTGTGCTCACACCACGTCCACGACACAACATCAACAACACGACTACACTGTGGGTGAACCTTCTTTTCTAGACGGCTAGGATTGAGAGCAGCCTCGCTCTCAATCCTAGAAGTCGAAGGATTGTGAGCAGCAGTCATCGCAATCGTAGCATCTCTGTGCGATTGTGGAGACTACCTTTACAACAAGGCCCACCACCGGCGGCCCCACGACGGCGTCCTCGCCGCCTGGGCGGACGCGATGCGCGCCCCGGCCAACGCGCCGGTCGTGCACGGCGACAAGGAGAAACCAGAGCTCACCCGGCAGTACAACGAGGGGTACATGTACAAGGTCGACCTCGCAGAGCCCCATGCGGGACCGGGAGGATGCGATGAAGTAAATGAAGTCAAGCTCTGGACGCCCCTCCTCAAGACCTCCTCGACGGGCGTTGGCAACGCCTCGAGTGGCGGCACGCCCGCCTCCGTTGGCCACTCCTACGCCTTCGGCAACACTGAAGAGAAGGCCCGCCGCCTAAACAAGGCGCGCGGGCAGCCCGGCCAACCCTTCTCCCACAAGACCGGCCACGGCTACGTCAAGGCGCATCGCGATTTCTACCACGACGCGATCTTTGTCAAGCGCAACAACTTCAACCTGCTGCTCCACGAGACGTTCGGCGGCGGCTTCTCGCCCACCGCCGTTCTCAAGCTGCGCCGCCTCGCGCGCAAAGTCGCGCGCCCCCTCTAGAATGCGCCTGTGGTGTGCCCCATGTGGCACCCCGGCCTGTTGTCTCACCCTCTGGCTCCCAAGATCGTTTTGGTCGTCACATCGTGATCCCCGACGTCGTCAAATGTCGCTCGCCTGTCCTTCCCCCCATTCTCATCTGGCAATCTCATCTTATTGTCCCATGGGTGTTTGAGGCTGGCTACGGCCACTTCGCTCCACAGCCGTCCCGCCACCCCTGCCGTGTGCGATCCCGGCCTCACTGTCTTTCGGAATTGTTCGCACACCCACTCGTGCGCGCTCTGACACATGTGTCCGTACGTCCGTCGGTCCACTATCTCCCTCTTGCTCTTCTCTGTGTCCTCTCTGCCACACCACTTTTGAGCGTCCTCCGTGTCGTTATTTCCCAGGTATGCTGTCGCCACCCGTCGGCGTATGCGTTGCAGGCTATTCCCACGTGCGATGGCACCCACACAAAGACCACTGCCTCTAGCTTCGATCTATAGTAAGCAATCGCCTCAGGACTGGCATCCCTTTACGGACGGTGCGCATTCTCAATCTGCTGCAGCGCGGGTTTGCAGTCGCATAGTACTAGACCGTCGCGCCTGCGCGTGTCGCTCGCGCTCGCCATTTTGCTAGGTATGCGAGTATCGCGTACATCTCCGCGTCTATCACCTCCCACGTGCTCGGCAGCTTTCCTCCCCACATGCCCGCCCCAAAGGCTGTCCGTATCTCCTCTTCTCCACAGGGTCCGATTCCGTTGGGATCCTTTACCTGGGCGTCTCCCGGGACGCGCTTCCCGAATCGTGTCTGTCCTTCGAACACGCCGTACGCCACCCTTGGGTGCGGCGCGTCCGCTGCGCGGGTTATTTTCTGTCGCGATTTGGCCGTCGCGAATGCAGAACATCGAGCTCGGAGAGTCGTCCGTCGACGTCGAGCGCGCCGCTCCTTCGCA
Organism: Emiliania huxleyi CCMP1516; assembly: GCF_000372725.1. NCBI lineage: Eukaryota > Haptophyta > Isochrysidales > Noelaerhabdaceae > Emiliania > Emiliania huxleyi. The sequence continues at coordinate 159,666 of NW_005201403.1, read as the reverse complement.
GCAGCCTGCTTCCTCATCAGCCGACAGCCGCGCCTTGTCGTCGCAGCCTCTAAGCGACGTCGCCGGCAGCAGCGGCGGCGGCGCGGGCAGCAGCGGCGGCGCTGGCGCCGGCGGCGAGTGCGACGGCGGCGACGGCGACGGCGAGTACGAGCTCGATCCGGCGGCGCAGGTCGCCTCCCTCCTCGCGCCCGTCTGCGCGACGATGGCCATCGTCGTCTACCTGCTCAAGACGGTCGACGCCGCCGAGCAGCCCGCCTCCGGCTTCTCCGAGATCATGGTGTACCAGGAGCACTCCTCGGACGACGCGGCCACCATCGCCGGCGGCGTCGCGCTCAACGCGCTCGCGATGGTCGCCCTCCTCTTTGTGGTGACGAGCGGGCGCGTCGTACACACTTCCTAGACACAGCTCGTCGTCGTGCGGGCTCGCCCCGCTCCGCCGCTTGCCACACGCTACCCCCGACCCAAACCCTAACCCTGACCCTGACCCTGACCCCGACCCTGACCCTCGCCCTACCCTAACCCTGCGAGGCTCGTCCTGCTGTACCGCTTCTCCTGCTACGCGGCCATCTACGGCTTTCTGCTCTTCTCGGTCGTGGGCGCCCTCTTCGTCTCTGGCTGCCTGCTGCTGCTGCGCAACGTCCCCAGCCCCAGCCCCCAGCCCTGACCCCGCCCCACCCTGCCCCCCCCAGGCTCGGAGCTGCTCCGCGGCGTGCGAGACGCCTACGACCCGGCCGGAACCCTCCCCGACCTCGCCGTCCTCGCCGCGGCGGGAGCCTTTGCGCCGTTTGGGCGGCCGGCGCCGTCTCCTGGTCCGGCCGGGAGGGGCGCGTCCAAGACACGTCCGCCGTACTTCACACAGGACGGCCGCAGTCTTCTGGTCCGACCTCGGCTGCGCGCGCAGGTGCGGCGCCGACTCGCCTCGCCGCCCTGCAGCCTCGGCTCAACACACGGCGCACCTGCGATGCCGCAACACGGCGCACTGCGGTGCTGAAGGTGCGGCTTCGACTTGCCTCGCTCGCGGCAGACGTCGCTCGTGCTCATCTCGGCGATCACCGCCGACAGAGCGGACCCGAGCCGCCCGCTGGCGCGTCACTACCCACTCGCTGGCCTTGTCTCGACAGGCGATCATCGCGCACAACCCGACCATGCTGCAATAGTAATATATAAGAATAATACAACTATCACAGGCGATCATCGCGTACAACCTGACCAAGCTGCAATAGTAGTATATAAGAATAATACAAGTATACACAGGCGATCATCGCGTACAACCTGACCAAGCTGCCTGAGTGGACGACGTGGGGCGTCCTCGGCGCGGTGGCGCTCTGGGACATCGTCGCGGTGCGAGCGAGGGGCGAGGGGCGAGGGGCGAGGGGCGAGGGGCGAGGGGCGAGGGGCAGGGGTGGGGGCAGGGGCGGGTGTGGGGGTAGAAGCAAGGGAAGGGTGGGGGTATGGACAGCGGTGGGCAGTACAGCAGCCCTCCCCGGTGCTCGCCCCCTCGCGGCTGATGAGGAGGAACGAGCAGTTCATCGTGGTCACCAGCAGCCCCCGCCCGGCAGGTGCCCACCCCCCTCGCGGCATAAACACATCACACTATTATGTATTATTCCCCGCCCGGCAGGTGCTCACCCCCCGCGGGCCTCTCAAAGTGCTCGTCGAGACGGCCGAGCAGCGGGACGAGCCCATCCCCGGGCTGGTGTACGAGGGACACGGCATCAAGCTCGGGCTCGGCGACTTCGTCTTCTACTCGCTCCTCGTCGGCCGCGCCTGCCTCTCCTCGATCACCGCCTTCGCCGCCTGCGCCATCGCCGTCCTGGCCGGCCTCTGCGCCACCCTCGCCCTCCTCCCCGTCCTCGAGCGAGTGCTGCCCGCGCTGCCAATCTCGGTCCGGCCCACACCGGCCGCTGAAGCACAGCCTTCCCTCTCTGCTGGCTGCAATCTCAGTCCGGGCCGCCGCCACAGCGCCGCGCCCCGCCGCCGCCCGCCCCTCGCCCGACGCTCCCCTCTCGCCTCCGCGAGGTTGCGGTCGGCATCCTCTTCTACTTCATCTCGTCGTCGCTCATCGAGCCGCTCGCCGCCTTCGCCGCTGACCAGTCGCTCTTCCTATGAGTCATACTATGAGGCTGCTGGGGACGCCGAGTAGCGCTACAGTGTGTTCGGCCATGTGCCCGGGAGGTGCCGCGCGGTGCCGGGAGGATTACTCTGTCAGCGCACAGCGGCGTCTCGGGTCTCGCTCCTCTCGCGGTCTCGGTCTCGGCGCGGCCTCGCTCGCGCGCGTCTCCGCGCGGCACCCGCTGTGGCTGTTATGGCTCGGAGAGAGACGAGAGTCGACATCCTCAGACTCGAGAGAGCGCGACGCCACAGCGGCATGGAGCGATTTTTTGAATCCAGACCACAACCTCGACCTCTCACATATCCGTCTCGCGGGAGACTCTACTGGACGGGCACTCCGTCGTCGCAGCCGTCGGCGAACGGGTTCTGCTGGCACTTGAAGGCCTTCGAGCTTACGTCCAGCCCACCCGCCGCCTTTTGCGGGTCCGCGAAGCCGACGACGTCGAGCTCGACGAGGAGTGACTCGTCGAAGCGCCTGCCGAAGCGCGCCTTTGCGCCGTAGGTGCGTGGCTGAGGGAGGGAGACCTTGTTCTGGCAGGCGAGCTCATTCTCGATGGCGGCGCCGATGTCCGCCTTGAAGACCAGGTTGCCCGACTGTGCGTCCGTCCTCTTCTGCGCGTCGAGGCCGAGCGACTTTGTACCCTCGGCGCACGCGCCAGTCAGGTCGCGCCAGCCTCGCTCGGGGCGCACCAGCACGCGCCTCCGCCCGCCCGGCTTCATGCCGACCAGCGCGTCGTTGACCCCGGCGACCAGGTTGCGGCCCGCGAGCCGGACCTGATCAAGGCAGCCACTCCTTGTGCGGTGCTCCGGCGACTGCAGGCTGCGAGGGGCAGGCCGGCCGCACCGGCAGCGTGTCGCCCTCGCGGTCCTGTTCTCAATGAAACGCTTAGGATTAGAACCACATCGTGCACCGTCCCGTGACTCGCGCCTCGTCTTCGCCGTACCCAAAGGAGAAGATTGTCTGCCCTTCGCCGGACAGGCCGTCGCGCGCCTTGGTCCCGAGCCGCATCACGCGGTACCGGATCTCCACTGCGTCGCCCTCGGCGACCGCCTTGCCGCCCTGCCCCACGGCGAGGTCGCGATACCGGTCGCCGCCTCGGGTGCGCTCGATCGTCTCGTCAGCGCCCTCGGCTGCCTTGGCGCGCTCGCGTTCGCCCAGCGCCTCACACTCGTCGATGCTCTTGCACTTGCGCTCCTTTGGTCCAGTCTTGGGCGGAGGCGCCGAGCCCTTGACGAGAGCCAACGCCGGCGCCGGAGCGGCCGCGGCCGCGCCGAGCAGCGATCCAGCCGCTCCGAGGAGCTCGCGCCGCCGCTGCAACAACGCAGCCGGAGCGGGCGGGAGGAGAGAGGACGAGGCAAAGAGCAGCAACGTCCACATGCGATCTCACTTACAGGATTCGTTTCTTTTATTTTTTGGCTTCGACGATAAAGGCGATGTCCGCCCCACCCACGCGCCGCTCGCGCCGCCTCCGTCGCTCGCCGCCGCCGCCGCCGCCGCCGCCCCGTCCTCGACCTCCCCACCAACCTCCTCGTACGCGTCCTCTTCGCTCTCGCCTCTCGCTACAACAGCTGCTCCATCGACATTACTCGCGTCGCGGCCGTCTCGCTCCTCTTTCGCGCCTCGCTCGCGGAGGAGGGCATCCGCTTGCGGGCGCAAAAGAGCGCGCGGCTACGAGCTGCTGGCGCAGCCAGAGAGCGAGGGCTGGGCTGTGCTTGTCTGCGTTGCCGTTGGCGAGGGGCTCTCGACCCCGGTTTGTTTGTTGTTTGTCCCCGGGGTAAGTCGCCGACCATCCCCCCACACACAAAGACAAAAACACCCCCAGGATGGGACCCCCGGCCCGCGATGAGCGTCGTGACATGGAACAGGCGCGATGAGCGTCGTGCCACCTGACCCGAGACGGGTCGCAGGCGTCGTACCGAGCGCGTCGAGACCGTGTCCTGATGCGCTCTGCACGGGTGAGTCACGTCGGCGTCAAAGGAGCGACGTGTGACCTGTCAGAGCTTGATCTCCGATCTCAGCGACGTCGAGTCGCCTTCGGTGGCGACAGCTAGGATGCATCTCCTCCTTCGTTTTTCGCGCTATGGCCCTGGGAAGCTGGCGGCGCACACAGGCGGACCTTGTGTGTGCGCGGAACGCTTAAGTGTGGGTGCTCTATGTCCATAATGTCAGTGATACTTATGTCACTTTTTTTGAGTAGATAGTGCCGAGCTGGCCGTGACAGCGTTTTTTGCACCAAAGTGTGGGTTTTCCCCGTGAGACTTTTTGCAACTAGTCTCCTTTTGACAGCGTTATCGCACAGTAGCCAGTCCGACTTTGGCGTCGGGTGCATACATAGGGTATCTGCTATACGAGATGGACCCGTCCCCTCCCCTTCGCTACCCTTCGCGTGCGTACGTATCCGCGGATGGGAGGGGCGTACCAAGGCCGTGTGCGCTGCGCTTCCCAGCATGGCATGTGGGGTTGTTGCGGGTCTGCTTTTGTTTAGGTAGGTGCGGCGTGGTGCTCACCTTGTGTTGGTCGGGAGCACATTTCTGGCAGCTTCGACGTCATTCTGCAGCTGCGTCGTCGGCATCGCGATATCAAAGCGAGAGAATGCGAAGCGCGTGGCGTAGCGCGACTCCACCTCATACATGGCCGCCGTGCCCTCGATGGCTCCCTCGGCTTGCGCACTAGTGGCGAAGCGTCCCGCGGCTGGGTAACTGTCCTGCTTCCCATTCCGTGGGACCGAGGAGGAAAAGGACTGCCCTAGCAGACCATGTGGAAAAGTGCGCTCCGGTGCGTTGCCCGGGGCACTGATAGACACGTCGAGGCGATGCCTTGGGCCCGAAATCCGGTCATAGACGTAGCCACCGCGCACGGTGGCGGCCCACGCGCGGACCTGGAAGACGGCGGAGGAGTAGCGCACCTTGATGGACATCTCCTCGCATCGGCGCGTGTGAGCGACCTGTACATTGAAGCTGCCAAAGTAGCCGCAGGTGCCGTTGACGAACCCGTAGCCGGTGTTAAAGTCATTGAGGGCCTCGGCCCAGAACGAGACGGTCGCAAGCTTACCCTTGGCCCCGCCGACGACGGCCACCATGTGCGCCTCCGTGACGATACCGTGTACAAGTATTCCAGCGGTTTCCCAATTTGGTCGGAACTCATTCTGCCAATCTCTCAATCTCCTTGTGATCTCTGTTGAGATCGAACAAACCTAAAAAAAAGCCAAGAGAGGGGTGGAAGGGCGGGAAAAGCCGGCGTAAAAAAAAAAGCTACGGCCGAGTTGGTGTACACTAACCGTGACTATCAAACTATTAGCCTCATGATGTACCATCCAGCGGTGCGACACGCTGAGGCATTTGGGAACGTGCTCGGCGCGCACCACCTCAGAGTAGTTCATTTCCAGAGAGAGATTTTTAGCAATACCAAACAACTCTAACACTCACACGTAATTTGTTTGTCATTTCCATCCATCTGCTTTAGTAAAAAGGGGGCAAAGAGAGCGGAGCGTTCCACCTGGCACCTGCATAGCACGTCTTGAAGGGAACGCCCTCCGAAACGATTCGGACTGCGCAAGGGACACGCCCTCCGCGTCGATCTCGTGTTTTCTGCAGAAAGAATCGCACGGGCCTCATGCGATTTCTTTGGTCCGTTGCCCAGACACATCCATCAGTCTCATGGACCCGCTCTCCTGCGGCGCCCGCGTGCGCTTGACGGGAAGGACCTGCGAGGGCACGGTGCGCTACGTCGGAAAGGCGGACTTTGACTCCGAAGGAACTTGGGTCGGCGTGGAGCTTGACGGCCCAGAGGGTCGGAACGACGGCTCGGTCGGCGGCGTGGCCTACTTCTCCTGCGCGCCTCTGCACGGTGTGTTCGTGAGGCCGGAGAAGGTTCGTCCGGCTGTTGGAGCGCCGCCGCGGGCGCCGTTTGATCGGCCGCTCGCTGGTGGCGGGCCTTCGGAAGCTGCGCCGCCCGCGCCGCAGCCGATGGATATTGGTGATGGGACGGCCTGTCCCGTCTGCACCTTTGTCAACGCGCCGGGCGCCGCCGCCTGCGAGATGTGCGGGACCCCGCTTGCCGCGGCCGACGCGCCGGCGACGGGCGACGCGATGCTGGCCGCCGCCATAGCTGCGTCGGAGCACGAGGCGGACGAGAGGGAGCGGGCGGCGACGAGGAGAATAGCAGCCTAAAGCCTCCCGCACCCACATACCTCCCCACGAGCCGCTCCTGCACCTGCGTCTGACCGACCCCGTCCCCCTCCTGCAGCCCCGCACTACCTCCCCTGCGCGCGTCCGCAGCCCGTGCCCCTGCGCAGAAGCCCGCTCAGCCTCGGCCCCTCCCCAACCATGTGTGTGTACCTCCCGCCAGGCGCGAGCGCGAAGAGGTGCTCGCAGCGCTTCGCGAGTCGCGCGCCGGCGCAGACGCGGGCGCGGAGGAGCTTCAAGAGGAGGTGCGCCGCCAGCGCGACCCCTCCCCACGGACAGGGCTCAGTCCCACCCCCCCAGCGCCGGGGCCCGTCTCTGCCGCTTGAAGGGACCAGCTGGAAGGGACCAGCTGGAAGGGACCAGCTGGAAGGGACCAGCAGACACGCAGCCAGCCTTCGGCCCTCTTCCCCTCCCGCTTGTCAAGCCCCCCCCCCCCTCTGCACACCCCACCCTATCCACCGCCCCGCCTGCCTCCCCCCC
>NW_005201403.1:150145-152113 GCF_000372725.1 Emiliania huxleyi CCMP1516 | reverse complement strand
GGAGGGGTGGGAGGGGGGATGGGGCCTGGCCCGGCGGCCTTCGGAGGCGGCCTCCCGCCCGGCATGCCCTTCGGCGGCGCGCTCCGGTTCGGAGGGGCGTGGCGGGGCGTGCTCGGCTAGCCCCTCTGCAGCGGTGCGAGGTGGGACGGGTGTGGGACAGGTGTGGGGCATGTGTGGGACGTGTCCCTAGGCTGCCTCTCCTCCGAGGCGATGGACAACCCCTCCCTCTCCGACGGAGACAAGGTGCTGCTCCCGCCCTCGACGCTGCAAGAGATCATGGCCCGCGTCGGGGAGGGAGGCGAGCGGCGCTCTGCCGCCGCGCCACGGCATAGCGCCGCCCTTCCCGACTCCGCCTCCCCCTCCCCCCCCCGTCGTGCCGCGCCCCAGGCATGCCCCACCCGATGCTCTTCAAGCTCGAGTGGGGCGGCGCGGCCCGCCACGTCGGCGTCCTACCTAACTAATTAATTAGGTAGTGAACTATTAATTAACTAATTAGGCGCGGCCCGCCACGTCGGCGTCCTCGAGTTCTCCGCGCCCGAGGGCTCGGTCGTGGTGCCGCTCTGGATCATGCGTGCGCTCGGCGCCTAATTCATTCATTCATAGCTAGTGAATTAATTAATTAGGTGCCGCTCTGGATCATGCGTGCGCTCGGCGCGAGTGACGGCGACCAGCTGCAGCTCTCTTCGGCGAGAGGGCGCAGCTGCGCGTGGGGAGCGGCGGCGGCGCCTTGCCGAGGCGTCGAGGGAGCGAGTAGGCGGAGCTGCCGCGCGGCACTTTCGCCAAGCTCCAGCCGCTCGACGACAACTTCGTCGCGCTGTGCGGACACGACGCCAAGGGATCGCCCGAGCGGCCCCTCCCCGCGTGAGGGACACGTCGCGGACATGTCTGGGACATGTCTCGGACGTGTCCTCGTAGGCACGCTCGAGCGGAACCTCTCCGCCTCGCGCGCCACTCTCTCCCTCGGCGACTCCGTGATGCTGCACACCGGGGCGGCGCATGCGGGTAGGGGCGTTGGGGGGTGGAAAAGCGGTGGTGGGTAAAGGCAGCGCGGCGTAAAGGCCCCCTTTTGGAAAACCACTTTTTTTCTTGGCCTTCGGGGAGGCCAGCTCCCCTCTTTGGCGAGGCGAAGTCTTCTTTGGGGCCTCCCCTCCGTCCCAGCCGGTTAAAGGCGAGCTTTTTTTCGCGGAGGTCCCCCCCCCCAAACAGGTGCAACCCCCCCCCACACACACACACACACACACAGAGAGAGAGAGAGAGAGGGAGAGGGAGAGAGAGAGAGACGACGCTCGAGGAGGAGGGGTGCCAGCCGTCGCTGAGGATGGCGCATGAGTGAGCAGGTCTGCGTCATCGAGACGGAGCTCGAGGTCGACTTCGCCGCGTCAGTCATCAACGAGGAGGAGCAAAAGGCGGCGGCCGAGGCGGCCGCAAAGGCGGCGGCTGAAGCCGAGGCGGCTGCGGCCGCCGCCGCCGCCGCCGCCGCCGCGCAGGCGGAGGCGGAGGCGCACGCTCGCCGGGCGGCCGAGGCGGCCGAGGCGGCGGAGGCTCTCCCTGCCGAGCCCGCACCTGGGCCAGACGCGACGACGGTCCTCGCCGGCTGCTTCCGGACGGGACGCGGCCGAGACATGTCCGGGACTCGTCCGCGCCGTGTCCCCGTGTGTAGGTGCTCGCGCGGCTGCCAGACGGGAAGCGGCTGAGCCGCCGCTTCCCGAAGCAGGCGCGCCCCTCAGCCACGTGCGGACTTAATTAATTAATTGACTAACGAACTATTGATGAATTAATTAGGCGCCCCTCAGCCACGTGCGGACTTGGGTCACCGCCGCTTCGCCGGAAGCGGCGGCCGCGTGCCCCGCCGGGCTCGAGCTCGTCTCGAACTACCCGCGGCTGGTCGTGGGCGAGGCAGACGCACCGCTGTCGCTGCTCGAGGCGGGTCTCCACCCGCAGGTCGCCCAACCCCCAGCTCCTACCCCC